>NC_058090.1:13535384-13835384 GCF_014858855.1 Bufo gargarizans | reverse complement strand
ATATTAACTGCTGAAGTGAAATGCGTATATATTTTTCTTTTTGTACTAAAACAGGACAGTAAACACTTTCACCACAAATGAATGCACCAGTGAAGTGCGTATATTTTTTCTTTTTTGTACTGAAATAGGACACTTAACTCTTTCACCACATATAACAGCTGAAGTGAAATGCGCATATATTTTTCCTTTTTTGGACTAAAATAGGCCACTACACGCTTTCAAGACATATAACCGCCACCGACGTGAACTGAGAATGTATTTTTCTTTTTGTACTGAAATAGGCCACTAAACGCTTTCAACACAAATAACTGGCGAAGTGAACTGAGAATAAATTAACACATATACAAAAAAACACATATAACCGCCGCACTGACTGACTGCTACCGCCGCTGCTTCCGCGAACCTCTGCACCGCTACTTCCCGGGCAGGTAGGCTGCTGCGAAGCAGGTGGTCTACCCGGGCACGTTTGGCTCCCGACTTCCCACTGCTGCCACCCTGCTGACTCCCAGCCATGCTTTCAACACATATAACCGCCGACGTGAACTGAGAATATATTATTCTTTTTGTACTGAAATAGGCCAGTAAACGCTTTCAGCAGAAATAAATGCACCAGTGAAGTGCATATATAATTTTCTTTCTGTACAGAATTAGGCCACCTAAACCCTTTTGCCACAAATAACTGCACCAGTGAAGTGCATATATTTTTTTCTTTCTATAATGAAATAGGCCACTAAACGCTTTTGCCACAAATAAGTGCACCAGTAAAGTGCGTATATTTTTTTCTTTCTGTACTGAAATAGGCCACTAAACGCTTTTGCCACAAATAAGTGCACCAGTGAAGTGCGTATATTTTTTTCTTTCTATATTGAAATAGGCCACTAAACACTTTTGCCACAAATAAGTGCACCAGTGAAGTGCATGTATTTTTTTTCTTTCTATAATGAAATAGGCGACTAAAAGATTTTGCCACAAATAAGTGCACCCGTGAAGTGCGTATATTTTTTTTATTCTGTACTGAAATAGGCCACTAAACGTATTTACCACAAATAGGTGCACCAGCGAAGTGCGTATATTTTTTCTTTCTGTACGCTTTCCACACATACTGTACAACTGCCGACGTGAACTGAGAATATATTTTTCTTGTTTGAAAAGATATAAGCCACTAAAAGGCTTTTCAACATAGCACTTCCACCACATGAACAAATTGCTGGAATGACAGAGCTGTATAATGGCTATTTAAATCCCCAAATAATCTTTCCCTGCACTTGTAAATTGCTTTTCTAACACTGTCCGTAGCGCCTTCTGACGTCTCTCCCTGCACTAAGATGCTGTGAAATGATTCCTCCCTATACAGTACTTTCCCTGCACTTCTAAATTATTTATTTCAGGGTTTTTTCACTGAGGTTTTTCCAATTTCTGTCCCTAGCGCCTTCTCACGTCTATCCCTGCACTCAGAACGCTTTGAAATGTCTGACTCTAAGATGGCCGCCGCATTTATAGCACTGTGACATCACAGGGCTGGCTGCTGATTGGCTGCATGCATGGCATTATGGGTCAGCCCGCCTTCCCAGAGTTCCTTGCCCCATGTCCTCACACGTGTAGCCGCCATTGTAGTTGCCAATTTTTCCTGAAATTCGGATCAAATTCAACTTCGTCTGATTCAATTTGCTCATCTCTAGTTGCAATGATGAGAGACCCAAGGTGACTGCTCCACAGAGTGTTCAGTCAGGCTTTGAGACAAGGTTTCATCTTCCTGCTGGGATGAGACTCCCTATGAGTCTTGCAGTGCAGGAGGCAGAACTGTGTGTAAAGATGGAGATGGTTAAGGGGTTTGATATACCTACTTCCACAAAATACTGATTGAGGGCTGCAATATACCTGCTTCCACAAAATGCTGATTAAAGGGTTTGATATACCTGTTTTCAACAAATATTGATTGAGGCCTGTGATGTACCTGCTTCCACAAAATACTGATCAAGGGGTTCGATATACCTGCTTCCACCAAATATTTATTGAGGCCTGCGATATACCTGCTTCCACAAATACTGCTCTTCTCTAGGGACTTAGGCACAGGGTCATTTTGAAAATGACAGGCAGAGAAAGAGGCAGGCCATTCCGCAGGGGTGGTAGGGGTCGGGCAGGTGCACCAGGCCGGAGCCTAAGTGGGAAGTTGGAGAAAGCTCGTGCGATTTACTTCAAAGGGCGCACCAGAGTTGGTTGATTGGCTCACTCACCCTTCCGCTTCTGCACCCTCCTCATCCTCTGTATCTGCACCCTCTTCACTCTCTGCTGTGTGCACCCCCAAATACACCACCACCACCATAGCCCCTCCACTCGAGGAATTATTTTCCCATCCGTTCCCAGACCTTACCGATGCGCAGCCATTCTTGACATTGGATGAGGAGGAGGAGGTAGCAACGGCCGCCACCCAGCGGTCTGACGACAGTTACCCGGATCAGCGCGAGGAGAGAGGTCCCCACTGTTGCTGCCTACATCGAGATCTCAAATGTCAGTGGGGGTAAAGGTAACGATGATGACATCACGTGGGTGCCCACAAGAGAGAAAGAGAAGGGGAGTTCAGAGGGAGAGATGGAGCAGCAGAGAGGGAGGAGAAGGAGGAGAAGCAGGCAGAGCTTGCAGGTCATAGGAGGTAAAAAGCAGACTGCAAATGTATCTGGAGCGCGTCATACACCATGCACGATCACTTCTGGCGCTCCCTGGACGTTGGCACATGGCTCCACAGTGTGGGCTTTTTTTAACGTGTCAGCTGTTGACAATAGTGTTGCCATCTGCAGCCTGTGCTGTCAACGCATAAGTCACGGTAAGCCCAACACTTACCTAGGGACGACCGCCTTAAGAAGGCACTGTCACAATCAGTGTGGGGGGAAACTCCACACTGAACACAGGAGGGAAGGGAACAGTAACTGGGCCTGGAAACTAGGGAAGAACCAGGTCCCCTTCTAGACAACCCTAATCCGGGCCCTGACTACCTAACAATATGAATAGACCCTGAAGGTAGGAATATTCATATGCAGTATAACTAGGCTCTGATTTCCCTATAAGGCCCTGGAATAAGTTTAGGACCAGAGACAACCCATTTCTCCCCAGATGGATGAATGGAAGTCTCTGTCTCAGGCCCAGATACAACAACAGGGAATATAACAAACACAAACAAACACGACACTTAACTTCTGTAGCGATGGAAGAATAGGAAAACCAGAGACGACCTCACACCAGCTCAGCCAAACCCAAATGAAGCTATCTACTGCATAGTCAGAAGGGTGGGGTCAGACTATAAAGGTAGAAGTGATGACCACTAAGCAACAGCTGAGAAAAGGGAAGTGGTCATTAACCCTATCAACACTGAATAAAGAGAAATCATGGAGGCAGTTAGATTCCTCCACGCTCAGCCAGTCTCTCTGATCTCCTGACACCAGTCACCTGAGCCCAGTGGGAGCAACACCGTCAGAACCCACAAAGCCACACTCCGGCGCTCCACGTCCTGCCTCTTCTCCTCTCTCCTCCCATTTGTCCTCCACTCCACCTTCCACTGTGCCGTCGTCGCGTATATCTGGCAGAAGGCAGGCTTCCGTGGCCCAAATGTTTGAGCGTAAAAAGTTAATGCCAGATAACTCTCTTGCCCAACGACTGACTGCTGGCTTGTCGGAACTGCTAGCTAGCCCGCCAACTACTGCCATATAAACTGGTGGACTTGGAGGCCTTTAGAAAATGTGTGGCCATTGGCACACCTCAATGGAAGGTCCCCGGAAGGAAATATTTCTCCCAGAAGGGCATCCCAGAGCTATTTGGCCACGTTCAGCAGCAAGTGAATATATCTCTGGCACACAGTGTCGGTGCCAAGATACATCTAACCACAGACACGTGGTCTAGCAAACACGGGCAGGGAAGGTACATAACTTTTACTGCCCACTGGGTGAACCTTCTGACGTCCGTCAAGCATGTAACCCGTGGCTCCCGTGTGGATTTTGGTGTTACCGCCAAGGATTGCATGCAGGCCTGGGTCTTCTCCTCCTCCTAGTCCATCCTCACTGAAACAGGGCAAAATGACACATGTGCTGTGCATGGCACATGTCCTGAACTTAGTCGTGCAGCGATTCGTTGCCAAATACCCCGGGGTCCAGGATGTGCAATGAGCAGGACCGTGGTACGGTTACACGGACACCAAATTATGCAGTGCGTCAGGATATAGGTATAATAGTCTATAGTTTTGTTCATGATGCCAATTGCAGCGTGCGCAGTTTACTAACACAGGGCCCTTTAAGATGTGGCAACTCACGTACCAGTTTAGAAATGCCAGAGTAGTGTAATGTCTCTGTATAGTGAGGTAGTGGTGTCAACGTGTCTCCTACCTGGGTATGGCTGGACTCCTGGATCCTGGCTCACTTGCAATAAAATGAGTGTAGTGCTAGTCGGAGTAAAAAGGGATTTGGCAGCAGTTGAGATCCAGACTTTGGGTAAAGTTCAAACATGTCTTTACTGATGGTAACTTTCATCCAAGCAAGATACAGCTTTAGTCTTATGTCCCAGCAGGTATTGGCAATGGTTGGCAGGAGTTTATCTTCTGCTCTCTCATGTACCTGGAGCTTGCAGGAAAAGGACATCTGCTTGTTAGCTCTAAACTGTGGCAGGTATTTGGCTTCTGCACTTTCTATCTTCCGCTGTATGGGGACTGACTAGCTGGGTAGGAATATGGATTTTCCTGGGTCTCTGGTCTTTACTCACAGTTAGCTTTACAGGGTATGCTTTCTTCCTGGAATTCTGGAGTTTGTCTGCTTGCTTCTTCCAACTGAGGCTGCAAGGCTCAGGCTGGGGATGATGATCAATGTCTCAGCTGAGACAAGATCCTGGCTTGATTCCCTATATCTGGGAGCTCCTACACGCACAGCCTTCCCCTGCACTTACTCTAACTTCCTTCCCTCCCCATTAAGGCAGGATAGTTGTCTTGCGGCAGGCCAGAAAAATCTCTGGCCATTTTAGAAGATCTTACACGGCCATGGTTCGCCTTGCTGGCGTTCAGCGGCGACACCACTTGCCCGTCAGACGTCTGATTTGTGACAGCCCGACGCGCTGGAACTCCACCTTGTATATTCTTGATAGGCTGCTCCAGCAGCAACGTGCCTTTAACGACTACCTGTACGAACTCTGCAGCAGGACAGGTTCTGGGGAGCTTGTTTTTTTTTCACTGCGCCAGTGGCTGCTCATGCGCAACGCATGCAGACATCTGCGGCCATTTGATGAGATCACCAAACTGGTCAGTCGTAGCCATCAGTGACATCGTACCTTAAGCCTTCTTTCTGGAGCATGCATTGCATCATGTCATTGATAAAGCCGTCATGGAGCAGGAGCTTGAAGATGAGGAAGTCGCAATGCTGAATGAATTCCCAGGGGGGGCTACTCAATCTGAGACAAGTCAGCAGGAGTCTGAAGAGGAGTCAGAGGAGGATGGTGCCTGGGGGGAGAAGGAGGTGGAGCAAGAATAGCAGACTTTAAACTTTTTGGGGATCTCTGGTGCTGTCTGTGACTGGGGGGAGGAGACCGAGGACGTCATTCTCCTGGGCGATGAGCAGGAGTCAAGGCGCTCCACCGCTTCCAATTTAGTGCAAATGGGGGCCTTCATGCTCCAGTGTTTGAAGAAGGACCCCCGTATATAAAGGGCAAGAACCAGTACTGGATGGCAACGTACTTAGACCCCCGATACAAACACAAAATGGCGGACATGTTACTAGCATCACAGAGGTCTGGCAGAATGCAGCATTTCCAGGCCTGGCTGCGAGAGATTCTGCATTCTGCTGTTGCGGGCGCTGGCAGAGGAATGTCCACCCACAGCGAAACAGGTGCGGGTACCAATCCTACCGCGCATGCAAGAAGAGGGCGGTTTGAAGATGTGTTGGTCACTTCAGATAGAAGATCATTCTTGCACCCAACCCATCGACAGCCGCCCTCCGGATCCAGCCTCAGGGAATGCCTAGACCGACAGGTGTCCGACTACATCGGGTTAACGGCCGATGTGCACGGTCTGAGGAGCGAGGAACGCCTGGACTTTAACTTTAAACCCTGGACAGGCTTGACCTGTGGCTACAGCTGGCACGATTTGCCATGGAACTCTTGGCTTGCCCCTTGTTGAGTGTCCTGTCCGAAAGAACGTTCAGCGCAGCAGGGGGGATCGTGACCGATAAGCGTACTCGCCTAGCTCACGACAGTGTAGACTACCTCACGTTTCTAAAAATGAATGAGGCATGGATCTCAAAGAAATTCAACACCTGTGAGGACCACGTGTAACTGAATTTCCTCATGCCAGTCCACCCATATATCTGCCACCACCCAGAACAAAGAATGGTCCTTGTTTTATGTATATACAGTGGGCCGCCTAATGTACCTCCAGACACATAATCACAAGTTATTTTCTGTCAGGTGAATAACAAATTTTTGGGGCCTGTACTCCCGTGGCCTAAAATGCAATTTTTCTAGGCTCCAGCAGGATCCATTTTTGAGAGTTTCCCTTTAAGACGCATAAAAATGGCCCCTGATTAAAATAAATATTTTTTGTGGGAATTTTTGCCATTGATCCCCCTCTGGTATGTCACTGTCCATGTCATGGGACTATTTGTGCACTTCTAGTAAGTATTTGGTGGCTACAAATATGACCATCCCGGCCGATGTTTGTCCATCACTATTGACAGGCAGTTGTGTCCCTGGAACATGTGTCAGACAATCAGATGATAGAGAACACATCCATGAGAAGACCTTGTATCTTCATTGGTATATTGGGGATTTGTGATTTTTTTTCTGCTTCTTGATATTTATGTTGTCTTCTATAGAATGTGGGTGCAGTAGTGTATCCATATAAGAACAACCCTGCGATTACAGTGGTTACAGTCAGGTCCATAAATATTGGGACATTGACACAGTTCTAACATTTTTGGCTCTATACACTACCACAATGGACTTGAAATGAAACAAACAAGTTGTGCTTTACCTGCAGACTGTCAGCTTTAATTTGAGGGGATTTACATCCAAATCAGGTGAATGGTGCAGGAATTGCAGCAGTTTGCATCTGTGCCTCCCACTTGTTAAGGAACCAAAAGTAACGGGACAGAATAATAATCATAAATCAAACTTTCACTTTTTAATGCTTGGTTGCAAAAGAACAGCCTGGGGTTAAGAAGGTAATTGCAGCAGATTGTATCATCCATGTCACTAGAGGTCTGAGGCAAAATGAGGCGCAGAATAAACCATCTCCTGATCTTCACCATTGATCCCTGCAGGAAAGTATTGGTCCTCAGCACCAAAACGAGCCCTAAATATGATAAGATCCTTGTTATAGGAGTCATAAAATGAAACGTGATTTATGACAGGGGATCATAATAATAACAGACATGATGCCAAGTTCTGGAGACACAGGAGTGACGACACTGAATAATCTAGGGTTTAGATTCTCTAGGAAGATGAGCAAAGCAGTGGCCAGTAGTGGAAAATCATCTAAATCCAGTGATACATGGCACGTAAGTTAACTGTCTGCAGCCACCATTAGGGGGAGCTCCTGTTGACCTTGATATGTAGATCACCTTGAACTATATGTAGTAATCCTATAATCCTATAACGATATATGAAAACAAATCAGCCTGTGATTATATGGTGTATTCTGTGTGTCACTTATATGGGATCTTCTGCTGCTCCATGTTCAGTCAAAACTGGGTATATTTTTTGTATCTGATGACTCTACCAGAGCAGAGGTCTCACTGTGTTCCAGCAATGAATCTGGTATACAGCTGGAGGTGATGACTCTACTACAAGTCAAAGGCATGGTAGCCACCATGTCAGGATCAGATGACCTGTGCAGCAGTAAGAGGCAGATTCCGGGCCCGGTCTCTGCACTCACCTACTGGACTTTCTGCAGGCAGATGTATTCACTGAAGAAGTGATTTTCCTGCTACATAAAAGGCATATTCCAGGCTTGGTCTCTGCAATTACCACTGAACTTGACATTCAGTGGACTTTCTGCAGACATATATTAACCAAAGAAGAGGGTTTCCTGCTGCATCAAGAGGCAGATTCCAGTGTCAATCTCTGCATTCACCGGACTTTCCCCAATCAAATCCATTCACTGAAGAAGTACAGTAAGTTTCCTGCTGCATCAAAGGCAGATTCCAGGCTTGGTTTCTGCAATAATCACTGGACTTGACATTCACCAGTGTTTCTGCAGTCAGATGTATTCACCGTAGAAGTAAGTTTCTTGCTGCATCAAAAGGCAGATTCCAGGCTTGGTCTCTGCACTAGTCAATGCATTTGACATTCAGTGCTAGCATAGCCTGCTGCTGATGGGCTTGCCTAGTGCCCAACAGAGAAACTTTAGTGTGCCTGTGAATCTGGGGACCTGGACTTCATTCCTCTGCAAGCAACAATGTAGAGGATGATGAGAGTGACTTCTCTGGAGACAATGACTTCAGGTGAGAAGAACTCAAGTGTCTGTTCTGTCAGTAATATGTGCTTTGGGTGTGAAGTAAACCTCTCAATTCCAGTGCTGAACCCCCAGTTCTCATGCAGAGTTCTACTCGCAGCTCTGCAGATGAACCTGAATCAGCCCCTTAGTTCCAGTGAAGGGAAATTTTAATGCTTCAGCAGACCAAGACATTTTGGACAATTGTATGGTGACAACTTCATGGGAACAATTTGAGGAAGCTCAATAAAGACATGGTAGGGGAAATCTGGAAGAACCTGACTGACTATACAGAGCTCTGTCCTCAACCCCATCCAACACCAGTGTCTGACTTCACAAATGATCTTCTGGATGAAAGCCTTCCCAGAATGGTGGAAGCTGTTTAACCTTCAAAGGGTGACCCAACTCTGTATTAATGACTGTGGATGTAGAATGGGAGGTCATAAAAGCTCCAGGAGGTAGAATGTGTATGTGTCTCAAATACTTCTCTACATATATTGTATGTCTCTTTATTTCTAAAATAGCGAACCTGCCATTCATGAAACAAGGGGTCTCTTGTCTACTTGTCATATTTGGAGCCATTCTGGAGGTACAGTTAGTGTCTCACCCTTTCGGATATTGGCTTTTTTCCCTCTTTAACCCTTGTATAATTGCCCCTATTAAGAGTCTGTGTTTATTATTTAAGGTCATTAATAGAAGGTTGCAGCAAGTTACTGGGATACAATGAACCCAGTATTTTGAAAGGGGAGGCAGGGCGTTCTCAAAGCTTTCACTGAATTCAAAGGAAAGTCAAGAACGAGCGCAAGTTCATTCTGTGGAATGTCAAGCAGCAATTTCACCTCGCTGATTTATCAGATTGCTCCTCGAGGCTGCAAATCCTCTCACTTCTCCCTTAATCAGCAGATTCCAAACATTATCTTCTTATCTCTTCCCTGCTATTCCCATGAAATTCTTATATTTCCAACCATCTCTAAATCTGCCCAAAAAGAGGCACCGATAACATAGCCAATATGTCATAGCAATAAGAACGGTGAAAATATATTTCATAGATGTAAACACTATAGGTGACGTATGAGTGGCCTGTAGAAGCCAATGGCACCAACCCAAAGCTTACTGCTGAGGATCAGAGCCTCAAACCCTACTGTGCTTTTTGCCCCACTGCTCTTTCCAGGGCTACTATTGGGTGTAAGTGTTTGAGGCGATTTCTTTTAAATCCCTAGATTATTTTTTTGTTCTTGAAAATTGTAGGTAGCAATTCTCACCTGAAACATGCAGGATGTGGTCTATGATAAACCATGTCCACAAGTAGAAGGGATTTTTATAAGGTGCAGAGATAGCAGCTGTCTAAAGGCCTCTATGCCAAGAAGACACCATATAGCATAAGGCACATTTTAGGCGGCGGCATAGGGGCAAGTCCTAGCACCGCTTTGCCACAATATAGAGAGACTTTCCTTCCAGAAGTTTCTGCAACTATTATTGGCCTACCAAATTAAAATGACCCCACAGAAGGAGATGCCACAGGATTTGCAAGAGGGTGAGTACCAAACACACTTGCAACAGGACTAGAGTGCTGCCTTCACTTCTGTATTTTTTTCGTATATAACCCGTGTATATATATATATATTTGTATTATTATTATTATTTTGGTATATATATATATATATATATATATATATATAATCATGTTGATGATCATTGAGTCTGAAACCACTGAGCCAAAAGTAGGAGAAGCTTCAGGGCCACCTACTTTTTTTGGCATATAATATAGTAATATAAATGGCAAATATAAAAAAAAAAAAATCTGTAGATGACAAAGATAAGACAGAGATATTAAGCACGTCCTTGACATCTGAGCTCACTAGTGAGAGGCTAGGGCCAGATACTAATTTGGGGGGATGGCAGTAAACAGGGTTCTTCACCAAATATTACTATGTCACCACAGGATGAAGTGAAGCTGCTAAATATTGCCCAGACACAAGCGGCATACATCCACGGTGCTGATGGAATTAAGCTCTATAATTGATAGACCATTGTCTCTTGTCTACTTACACTCACTTGTAAACAGTGTCAGTGCTATAGGACTAGGGGATGGCGGAATTTGTACTAATATTTAAAAAGGGCAAAAGGGAGAACTGTGCAGTGGTGTCTATATGGATCTGTACTGGTTGCAGTGGGGACCACAAGGATCTGTACTGGGAGGAGTGGAGACCACAGTAAACTGTACTGGGAGCAGTGGGGTTCCACATGGCCCTGTATTGGGAGCAATGGAGGCCACAGCCAAAATGGCCCTACAGAAGGAGACGCCACAGGACAGGACACAAAAGTGCACATTGCTAAATAAAAGAGCCCTTTGTGGCGAAACCAACCTCGCCACTGGGTGGTGGAGAGGCCTTGCTACTAGCCTCTTGCCCCAGGATTATGGGCCCTCTCATCAGCCAGGCTTCCTTTGTTCACAAAGGACTTGTACTAACTTGAACCCCTGGTCTAATTCGTGCCATTTTGGGATGTTAAATGTCTATGTGTATTGAAAAGGGTGGGACATTGTATACGTTGAATAGTGAGGTCTGTTCCATTGTCTCTCTGTGTTTTGGGAAAAATGTGTGTTCTCTGTCTGTGATTAAGTTAGCCCATTATGTTTGGTAATTGTATTTTGTTGATTGCGTCTCAGACAATGCCAGTGTGTTAGGTAATTGCGTCTCAGACAGTGTGTATTCTCCTGCCTGTGATGATTACATCAACCCAGTGTGAGGTAATTGGATCACAGGCAGAGGGGAGGATTTTGTGTGGGAGTGTCTGAGTGTATTGTATGTGGTTATTGGCTGATTTTACAAAACCCTGTGGGTGGTAACCTTGTTGGAAAATGTGTATAAATCAATGCTGTGTGTTCAAATAAAATGTTCCTGTTTTACCCTTTACCAAGTTGAGGCTGGTTTTTGGGTAACTGATCGACACTGGGGGATTGCTATACACTGAAGATTTGCTATACTCCCCTGGCATAACTACTAGCTCTTGTAAGAGCTGTTCCTGCTCTCTGGATGTAGGAGAGGTTCACCCACTGGAGCCTGGAGCCTTGTCGTAGGTCCAGGGAGGGTAGGAGACGGTGAGACCTCAACCAAGCTTCGGCGGTTCGTGGGGTCTGCAGTGCGTACGGAGTCCTCGTGTCAAGTGGAGTGCTTGGAGTCCTCGGAAAGCACTAGGAGCATCTATCGACGGAGGTACCCGGTCGGGGTGTCAGGAGATCCATTACACCCTTCATCTGACATAATAAAAATTCCTAGCCAGAAGGCCTAAGCATCAATTGACATATAAGTATATGCATAAAAGTTGATGCTGATGATTTCCAGGACTTTTTTTTCCCCCCCTTTGCCATGCTTAGCGTGAAATCGGGGGCAGGTCCAAAGCAAAATCCACGACAAATCTGCAGGTAACAGATGTAGATTTTCCCACAGATTTTCTGGAGATTCTGGAAACACAGAAAAATCCTCAGCTAAATTTCCGCTCTGTGATCTCATTTCCATGACAGGATTATAATTTTATTCTTACTAAGGACCAGGGCTTAGTAAGAATGTGGAGGAAAGGAATGTGGAGGAAAGGAAATCACATGTGGAGGAAAGGAAATTGAGTCACCTACATAGGAAAGGTGTTACGAGCAGTGGATATGGGACCACTTTGCCAATCAACCGGTTTGACATTGGGCCAGTCCTGAGGGTATTATCCTGGTGTTCCCTTGGTTTTTACATATTTATCTCTAGACAGGGATCTGGCCTTTGCTGCAGGGGAGCCACCAGGCCGCTACCTCTGTAGGAAGCTAGAGAGACCTAGCAAGATCTGTAGAGACTTAATTGCTCAGGCAAGTGAGGTCAGCAACACCGCTATATAGCAGAAACTGATTGGGAACAGCCTCACAGCAGCTCACAGGGCAATAGGAGATTAACATAAACAATGACTCTTATTGCCACACAGGAAGCTGGCACCCATAGGCGTGGGACAGCGTTGGCCATGGATCGCCATTTTAACAATAGAGTTCTTTACAATTAAGCTGGCTGCACACATCCACCCGATTAGCTGAGCATGCCTATGTAATGAATGGGCAGAGAGGAGGAAGCCACTGCCAGGCACATGCCAGGCTTGCATTGTGGTCTATAAGGTCAAAGTTATGTGCGACTGCGACACCACTGACAGTCACTGGGTGCAATGTCGCACGTCACATATTGCCCTGTAGCCGCAGTCTAAAAGCAAATGGCATCGAGGTTATAATTAATCTAATAATTAGTCTGATTGGGAAAGATTCAGCTCTATGGAATTGTTTCTTATTTCCACCCACGTAACTATGCAACCACACACATCACAATGTAGTCATTGCCAGTTGGCACACAATAGTGTATGTATCCTCCATAAACCTCAGGTGCTTGGCAAAGCTTGGCAGCGTAACACTCATACAACCTGAAGGAACAGGGTGTTGGCGACCGATGATTACCTGGTACAAATATTGCAAAGGCTTGTCCATAGGTGACATACATTCCCTATTAGGGTGTCCTAACGTGATATGGCCAGCTGCCTTTTTGTGTTACATGCGTGATATTGTATTCACAGTTTTAGATAGGTGGTTAGACAACCGAGTAATGCTGCATTGCAAAAATTTTTAAATCAGCAAAGTTACCCAGCAATATGGAGAAATTTTACAAAAACTATCATTTAAATGACAAAAATAAAAAACAGCACAACAGAAGTGCAGTGTAGCAGAAACTAATGCTCTTCATATGTTTCTGAGGGACGCTGAGAGGATATAATGTACAGTAGATATAAAGGAGCATATCAAAGGAAAATGTGATGCAGCGAGCCCAGGAGGATCCAGAGCAGAGGATGGGAGTGGTAGTCGCTCTGGCTGTTACAGTCAATTGTAGTGGCTTTCCTCACACCGTTGCTCCCTAGGGCCATGCAGTGATTGTAGAGTGCCCCCATTCTTACCCTGGGGCACACCCTGATTTTGGGTCTCCTGCCTGATGGTAGTTGGGGTGCCCCTGATGTTGAGCGTTTGTTTAGGTGGAAGGCAGAATGTGTAGAGTGCAATAGCCGGTGTATGGTGCAGGAGTCAGTAACTAGGCCAGATGTAGCAGAATTAACGTCCCTCTTTACTTAAGTGCAAAATAGGAGTTGTAGTATATCCAATGATCGCAAAACACAGTTCCAACTGTACACAGGGAATTTCTTTCCAGATAACGATATATGGATTTAGGCAAGGATGGGAGTTATGATGCTCTTCCGTCTCTATCTGTCTCAAGTTTCTTCCAATAGAATCATTGGTGTGCAATCGTACTCTTCCAAAGTTGGCTGTGATGTCCACTGACGGATTCAGGGATATAGCGATATGACTGGCCAGGTCGTGTGCAGATGTGAATAGTATTCGCTTCACTGCAGTAAAGTCTTAACAGCTTTTGGTAGCATGTTACCTTCCTGACTCCAGTGCTCAGCCATGCAGACTCTAGGGTCTCTAGTTCCCTCCTTTCTCTTACTCCTTCTGTAGATCCTGCAGAGATCGGGGAGTCTCTGTAGCTTGAGGCCTAAGAGGAGGGAGAAAAAGTCACAGCTTCCTTCCTCTACAAACTCTCGCTCTCAACTCACTAGCAAAGCGGGGGCAGATCCTGGATCCTCCTGCAAGGGCTGAGCCAGGATTGTTAACCCAGGCTCTACCATTCATACATGGTTACACTGGGTGCAATACATGACATAACAAGACATAACAAAAAGAAATGAACCATTTGCAGATAATCCCTTGCTCTGGAATACTGCACATCTGGGAAGAAATTGCCCCTACCACTCTGAATTAGGGGCACATCAGCACCAATTAAACAACCTCTCGGCCTAAACTGTAAAACCTCTGCTGAGTCTACAAGGGACAGGACTATTCACGTGTCCAAGGGCTCACTTCTTATGGCCTTTCAATTGGCCATTCTCAATGAGGCAATTACACAGTGGACAGAGCTTTCCAGAGATTTCCAGAGCCAACTTCCAGAATTGGAGCAATCCCAACACAGCTAGAAGATGGGGGTGCGGGAAGTTGGACCGCCGCCAATCAGATATTAATGGCCTATCCTAAGGATAGGCTATCAATAGTAGTAAAACTCTGGACACCCCCTTTACATTGAATGTTTATATGATAAGCATTAAGGGGCCTCCAGTATACATTACTTAGGATTATTTACCATTAATCATTATGACTATATCCTATATCTTCCTCATGGCTCCTGAAAATATTTTTTTTTCAAGGGTCTTATAACATTTTGAAAGAGCCTTTATCCACTGTTCACATCTAACGAGAACAAGTCCTATCGACCGGTTTCCTTTAAATTGCAGTGAAGTTTACAGAATTGCGTCATATAGCATGACACAATGTGACAGATTCACCTGATCATTGCATGCCCGCAATACATAATCCGCCCAGTACCACTTCTAGCACAGTGCTCTCCAACCTGCAGCTGCCGGGGCATGCTGGGAGTTGTAGTTTTGCTACTACTGAAGAAGCAAAGTTTGTGAAATTGTTTTTGCACCATTCAACAGGGCCAGTTTTACATGTATTGGGGCCCTTAGAAACAAGCTAAGTAGGGTCCCCTGGTGCTCTAGAGGTGGCCATACACATTAGATAAATGTTGGCTGAACCGGCTGATGACGCGATGACGTAGTTACGCCTGCCTTTCCCCTCTCTACGATGCTGAGCCATGGTGTGCTGTTTCTGGTCCCACTTGATTCGGAGGATCCATCGTTGCTGACCTCGTGTAGGACCTCTAGGATGCCCTCTACGCTCCGTGAATGATGACTGCCGTTTTCTTGGTTTTCACTTGCCTACTTTGATCTCCCCGCTCCCCGCTTTTCCGCTTCCAGGTCTTCTTCCCGCAGCCGGTGTCTAGACTAAGGTTTGGAAGTCGTCGCTCTGTGCTGCTATTGACTTGTGGGTTTGAGCCATCTTCCCTCTTGTATTTTGCGTATATATCTCCTGATCCTCCTGTGTCTGGCTGCGGGCCCGAAGTTGTGAACGTACGCTCTCTCCTGTACTCTCCCGTGTCCATGTGCAGCCAGCCAGTCACAGGGGGAACATGTGAGGTTCACGGTGGACCGATGAGGGGTCAAATGGTATAACACACAGTTCATCAGTTTACTCACGGTAAGCAGATAGCCTCCCTGGGCTGGCAGCACAGTGTTGAGGTGGACAGCACAAAATCCTCCGGGGCACGCTCTGTGGTAGGAAGCATCAGCCAAGATGGTGGTTGAGGTGCCCTTGATGTTAAGGGTGCTTAGGGTGCTTGTTGCGGCTGAGTCCTTTAATTGGTTTTTGTCGTGACGCCAGTACCGTTAATGGTGGTACAACCATAGGTAGTAATAATGAGGTAGACAGTGGTAAGATGCAACTCACAACTTTTACTTTGGATGTCTTTCAGTTGCAGTAGTACAATTATGCAGTCTTTAGATGATACAGAGGTAATTCTGCAAATCCACTGTTTAAGGCTTGTCAGGTTTTGTGGTTTTGGAGCAGTCGGTTACTTCAATGTCAGTGGAATCTTGGTGAGGTTGCCGGAGGCTAAGGTATCCTTTACCTAAAATATCCCAAAGGTCCTTTCTGCCTGGGTTACAGCTTTTATCCTTTGGCTGAGTTTGAATCTGTCCTTTTCTCTTGTCCCTCTCTGGACTAGAACTTTTCTTTAGAGCTGAAGTGCTGGATCTGCACCTTTTCACTCACTCAGTGTCAATATACTCACTGATCTTTACACTGACCTGATCTAATCTGATCTCCTCTGTCCCCACTCTATTCTGCCTTAACCTGATCTGTCTCACTAGGCCTGACCTGGGTATATATAGGACCTGGACTTTATCCCCATCTAGTGGTGGGATGTATAAATTGCACCTAATAGGCCTGTTAACAGGGATTTTGCAGATACATAAATGCAAAGTTATACCATACTGTACAATGCAATTGTTAAGATCAAAAAGTACTTTTAAGCAGTGCCCCCACACACGTAGTGGGACGCTGCACATGTGCATTCCACCCCCCACCCCCGCGCTCCTTGTAACCAACTCTGTGATTCCCGAACTCTCTCTAACTACCGCTGTGATCCTCCTGTAACTAATTTGATAGCTTGAGCAATATGTTCTCCCTTCTGCTCCCCTGAATTTAACAACAGTTTAAGCTGGCTGGCTGTGGATGAATTCTGATTATAACAAGACTGTTGAGACCTGGCTGTGGTTCTGGCTTTAATGAGGGGGAGAGGCTGAAAAATTATAAATAAAGAACCAAAGTAAAATAAAGTAAGAAGAAGGATAAATAGAGAAAGGAAAGGGAGGATAAAGAAAGGAAAAAATAAAGGGGGTGGGGAGAAGGAGAGAGAAATAAGGAGAGGAGAGAGGGGAAAAGGGAAGAGAAGAGAAGGAGAGGGGAAAAAATATAAATAAATATTAAAATAAATAAAAGGAAAGCTGGAGAGAAAAAAGGGAACAGAAGAATGGCCCTAAGCAAAATAGACGTTCCGCTGAGCATACAACCATCAAAACAGTCCAGAAATTGTCTGATTCTGCCAAAATTTTACAATTTTTTTCATCCCCTAAGATGTTAACTACAAGGGTGGGGCAGAAAGGATCGCATGACCTTGACAAAGAATGAAAGGGCAGACTCGGAATTCAGGGGATAAATACATTCAGGAGGCAGAGGTGGAGAGAGACGGTGTAAATGTGCTGTCTAAAGACGAACCCCCTCCATTGAAGGAAATCTTAGCTGCTGTTAAAAAAAACTCAACTTGGGACAATTCAGACCGATGTGGTCTTGACAAAAGATGATGTCTCCAAAATACGGGACTGAGTTACCACTATAGAAAAAACTGTGGAGGTTTTGGAGAAGGAAACTAAAATGTTCAAAACTGAAATTTCCACTCTGAGATCAGAGGGTAACATCCGTAAAAAAAATAAATTGTGGATTTGGAAGATAGGTCCAGGCGAAGTAATGTGAAAATTGTGGGCCTACCAGATGGCATGGAAGGAGAGAACCCTGGGGATATGATACAGATTTTAATTTTGGAGAACGTCGGGAAGGAGCATTTCTCTCCATTATTCTTTGTAGAAAGGGCCCATAGGGTCCCAGGGGGAAAACCAACTCCTGGAAGACCTCAGCGGATACTTCTTGCAAACATATTAGTCTCACGAGATAGGGATATGATTTTGAAAAGGACAAGAGAGTGTCCCCTCTATCCTATATAATGGAAATAGATTGTCTTTTTTTCCTGACTTTTCTAAGGACATAAAAAAAAAGAGACGAAACTACACCGAGGTTAAGAGACGACTTCGCGAAAGGGGCATCAAATATTAATTTGTTTTTCCGGCCTAATTACGTATTGTTTTCAACAGTGGGACTCATTTCTTTGACTCTCCTGACCTTGTGGTAGACTGGCTCGACCAGAATAATATCTAATAGTTTTTTCTCCATAGTGGCGGGATGGGGGGGAGAAGGGCGGGTGGTCTTAGGGGAGATATCTGTCCCAAGAAGGTGGAGGATCAAGTGGTGGAGGGTTGGAGGAGTGGGATTTATTCTAAGGGGTGGGTTGCGATGCATCTCCCAGGTTGGAGGAAGAAACCTGCATCTTATAAAGGGAATACTAGCGAGCGCTTCCATAATGGAAGCGCTTACTAGTCTGCAGGAGGAGGGGGAGAGAAGCGCTGTCCAGTACTTACCCCTCCTCCTGCTCGCTCTTCTCAGTGCCCGCGCTGCTGTGTCCTGGCTGCCTGCAGCGTCAGGACGTACAGAGCGCACTCTGACCTGATGCTGCAGGAGGTCAGGTGACTGCAGCGCG
Source organism: Bufo gargarizans (assembly GCF_014858855.1). Taxonomy (NCBI): domain Eukaryota; kingdom Metazoa; phylum Chordata; class Amphibia; order Anura; family Bufonidae; genus Bufo; species Bufo gargarizans. The sequence continues at coordinate 13,817,096 of NC_058090.1, read as the reverse complement.
GGCCCTGAGAAGAGAAGACAGCCAGGACAGGGAGAGTGGCAGCAGGAGAGGTAAGTGACTTTATTATTTTACAGTCTGATCTGAGGTCTGATATGGAGGTCTAATGGGGGGTCTGAAGAGGTCTAATAGGGGTCTGGAGTGGTCTATGGGGGGTCTGGAGGTCTGACTTGGGGTGTCTAGAGGTCTGACTGGGGAATCTGGAGGTCTGATGGGGGGTCTGGAGATGTCTGACTGGGGGGGGTCTGAAGAGGTCTGACTGGGGGGGGTCTGAAGAGGTCTGACTGGGGGGGTCTGGAGAGGTCTGACTGGGGGGGTCTGGAGAGGTCTGACTGGGTGGTCTGGAGAGGTCTGATTGGGGGGTACAGAGGTCTATTGGGGGTCTGAAGGTCTGATTGAGGGTCTGGAGGTCTAATGGGGTCAGATATGGGGGTCTGGAGGTCTAATGGGGGTCAGATATGGGGGTATGGAGGTCTAATGTGGGTCAGATATGGAGGGCTGGAGGTCTTATTGGGGTCTGGAGGTCTGATATTGTGGTCTGGAGGTCTGATATTGGGGTCTGGAGGTCAAATGGGGCTATTATATGGGGGTCTGGAGGTCTAATGGGGGTCTTATGTGAGGTCTGATATTGGGGTCTTATATGGGGTCTGACATAGAGGTCTAAAGGGGGTTTGGTCTGAGATGGCGGGATCTCATTTAGGGTTTTATATAGAGATCTGATCTGAAAGGAAGAGGGGATTTTTTTGTACTAGCGCACAATATAAAGGGGTGTTTTTTTACTGACGCACTATCTGTGTGGTACCAGTATATTCAGGGGGACTGTTTCTGCAAGAAAGTATTGGGGAGCACAGTGGGCACAGTATTGGGGGTGGCAGGATGGGGTGTTGAGAAGGTGAGGAGGAGGATGGAAAATCTGTTCTGACATTGATGACCTATCCTGAGGATAGGTCATCAGTAGTAAAAAGAGGACTGGAGGGAAGGGGGGGCATTTCAATATTTGCCTTGGGCAGCAGAAAGCTAGGTGCACCAGCGCTGAGTGAAGGGGAGGGGGGGGGGCAAGCTGACCTCTTGCACCAGAGCCCATTAGCCTTTAGCTATGCCCCTGCTGAGGATAAATGGTTTAAGATATGGGGAGAATTTCGTTGTTAAATTTTCCTGCCTTGTACCTCCTTTTCTTTTTTCCCCATATGTCTTTTTTTTATTTTTTTTATGAGGAACTGGGAGACACATTGCAAAAGGGTAGAGGGATTAGTAGAAAGTTGGGGGGTAAGGGTTAAAAAGTGGAAATAATAATTTTTGATGCCTGAATTTGTATGGAAATATTATGGTTTGTTTGTTTGATAAATAAAATATTTTTAAAATAATAATAAATAAATAAATAAATAAAAATAAACAATGTTGGCTGAACCCGCTTTTGGTGGGACCGGATGACCATTTCTCAAACGCTCTCCTGGCAAAATGTCAGGGAGAAGAAGGGTCAGACACACTGGATTCCAACATGCCCCATCCTTTTGTTTTTAAAGGGGTTGTCCGGGTTCAGAGCTGAACCCGGATAACCCCTTTAAGGGAGGTAGGCCACCACTAGATGTTTGTCAGCAGCTTCTTTCCCTCTTTGAGAACACTTGCATGCTTGTTCGGATCAAGCTTGGCAATGTACGGGGAAGGTCAACTGTTGAAGGTGAATGACCAGAAGAAGGCAGTGCAAAGGTAATTTTATAGTCCCTGGTGGTCTAGAGCAGTGAAAGGGTGAAGCATAGATTGAGAAACGTTTTAGGTAATTTGACAACCCTGTGTCATTAGAGGGGTTGTCTCACCTCTTGATTTCCGCTCTTCCAGGTAGCTCCCTAGGTGCACTTTCTGAGCTGCAGGGGACGGTGCTTATGAATGAAAATGTAATCCCGCTCCTTGCCTGTGTGCTCCTGAGGCTTCACATGCCTCAGCATTCTGTAAGGGACTACAAGATGGCGATTATACAGGAGAGGAGGCAGTATTGCGACATGGAGTATATTAGTAAGTTCTTCATTATAGCGTTATATGCAACACAAGGATCATTGTGCCAAGTGAGACAACCCCTTTAACCAGTGTGCCACCTCCAAAAACCAGCACTGCCACTCAGAACATGAAGAAAAGGTGCACTTACTCCCGTCCCAAGATCTCAGACCAAGAGAGCGTCTCCTGAGGAATCTGGACGCGTCTTCTATGTTCTGTTTATTCTTTATGTAACCAAATTCTGCAGTGAACAGGGAGCGGTTAAGTTACCTGCCCACTTCTTAAATGCAAGACTGGGTATGACCGTGGCTGCCTTCCCTAACTTCACTCTGCCGTCTGACAATTGACCATAATCTTCCTATTGTGTGCAGCCAACGAGTGTAACACTTCCTTACAGAGACGCACAATGTCTGGATATAAACCATGATACTGACTGCAGGCAATGTAACTAAGGAAGCCCCTTGTATAGTCAAGGGAAACCTCTTCTTCTGGGTGATTTGGGTCAAACTGGCACTACCAGTGTGTTTCTGAGTAAATTATAGCCAATACTGATCTATCACACAACCCCCTTCCCATTGAAAGAAACTAACTAACCTCAATTCAATATGGCAGCCAAAATTGTTTCCTTCACCAAATAGTGCAGCCTTCCACCCAATTAACACTTTCACACACTGGAAGGCAATTTTCTACACATTACACCAGTTAAAATGGGGTGTCCAGACATTTGCTTCATCCTGTACAAGAGATATATTATAGAAGAAGCCTATCGGGCTCCTATGGCTTTCTTGGTAGGAGTTGGCCTGGACCTGGTTGATACCATCTTCTGTGCTACTGCAGTACCCTAGAGTAGAGGGTATCTGTAAATGGTTTGCTATGTAATGTGTTGAATTGTTATGTTATATAATGTATTGCACCCAGTATAGCTATGTATGGATGACACAGCCAGGGTTAACAATCCTGGCTAAGCCCTTGTAGGAGGCTAGGTGGTGTCTGGCTCTACCCCTAGCTTGAAAATGTTATATGGAGAGTTAAAAAAGAGAAGGCAACGTCCATGTGTTCCCTCTTCTCAGTCCTAGAGAGCTTCAGAGACTAATAGATCTCTACATGATCTCTTTATGATGTGCAGAAAGAGAGAGAGAGAAGCAAGGTAACCTGCTACTACGGCCATTCAGACTTTGTTGCTGTGGGGGACACCTGCAGCCCATCAGCATCACACAGGCTTCCGCATCACATCCCCATAGTCAGAGCTTATTCACACTTCAAAATACAGACGAGCAAAGTGGATCTTTCTAATATACATATATATATGTGTATATATATATATATATATATATATTAGAAAATATATATTTATTTTATGCACTTATATAGCGCTACTATATTCCACAGCACTTTACAGACATTAGCATCCAACTGTCCCCAATGGGGCTCACAATCTAATATATATATATATATATATATATATATATATATATATACTGTATATATTCCTTTCTATGACGTATGGGGGATATTTATAAAAACTGGTGTAAAGGAAAACTTGCCGATAGCAACCAATCAAATTTCAACTTTCATTTTTCAGAGTTTCTTTCAGAAATGATAGGATCAATCTGATTGGTTGCGATGGGCAACTAAGCCAGTCTTCCTTTACACCTGTTTTGATAAATCTCCTCCATAGTGCTTATATTCCATATTTTGCTATAATTTTTTCTATTTTTACTGTCTTGGTAATGTTACAGAAATGCGGAGGAAAAAACAAACAAAAAAAACAACAACAGAACAATTCCACAAGTAAATTATGCAAACACAGAATGTGATTTTTTTACATTCACTCAATCATGGCTAAATTGATAAGACAGTAAGCACCTATAGGTGAAGTGGTTGCATTGCATGCGTCTCGATTACGGCCAGTAAAACCTTTTTAAGTTCCTCCACAAATAAGACCTATGTGGTGCCCTGGGACAGGGGTACTTTGAAGTCTGGATATTTGTGGACATTTGCCTGTTCCCCCTATACAAAGTTATAAACTTCTTACTTTATTTCACTTTAAAGGGTTAACTAGCACTGACTTATACTGTTTACAACTGTGTAACTGCATTTTATACGTTTGGTGTGATATATATCGTGTTCATTTGCACTGTATTTACATGGCACTGTGGAAAGGGTTAATAAATACTAAGAGACCTTTGGGACTTTCTAGGTAATAATGAAAGTAAGCAACTCGTTACTTTATGTCACTTAAAAGGGCACTTGCACTGTTTAATACTGTGTAACTACATTTTATGTATATGTTGTGATGTATATCCTGTTCATTTGTGCTGTGTTTGGGACTTTGAATGAAAAGCTGGTCATTTTCCACAGCCACCATGAGATTTAAAGAAGAAAATGTTTTAGAGGGAAAAGGCAAGACTTGTTTACCACCAAAACCAGTGAATGTCTGGTTTTAGCTCTGTTGTTGTGTGGAAACACTGCTGTGTCATAGAAAGCTCTAATGGAAGTCTATGACAGATAGAAAGTGTAACATTGTATCTGTTTGTGGTGAGCTTCTCCACTCCACTCCTCCCACTAGAAGGTTCTAGTTCAGCCAGAAACTGTATATAAGGAAAGCAGTCAGAGCCCCTAGTGTTCTGCAGTTAGGGAGAAGGAGACTCTACCAGACCAGAAGAAGACGTTAAGATGGTGATACTCTGCCACAGACCCTGGATTACCAGCCTTCTAAAGAGAGAGATAGGGACAGCTAGCTCAGGCCTTTCCTTCTTCTGCCAGGGAGCAGACTGGAGAAGCCAGCCCAATGCCTCACCTGTATTGTTTTGCAAATGAATTCCTCCAATAAAGAAGCACACTGGTTTACTGCAGACCCTGATGCTCTGGTCTTAATTCCCATTGGGGAACCACGCCTTACCATCCCTTCTGGAAAGCAGCAACACAAAGTGCTATCATGACGGTGTCCGGGGCATGAAGCTTAACGCTGGGGCCACCCCAAATCCGGCCACTGCACCTACTACATTAGATCCTCCATGAATTGCAGGATCATGGGTGATCTATTTGATCACCTATCTCTATGACATACAATATATAGGCAAAACTATAAAGGAATTGAGGCGTCGCATGGAGGACCATTTGGGAGACATCAGAAGGAAGGAGGACACCCCCTTGGGACAAATGTAAGAGGCAGCCCTGAATCAACCAGCAGCATTTCCAGCACTTATATCTATGCAGACTGTCATGTTTCCCTCCGGCCACCAGAGGCCACTGTGACTAAACAGGAACCTGAGTAGTGCTGGCCAGAGGCTAAGAAAGAGTTAAGAAGTTTTTCCCAGAAGTTACTGGGACCTGGCTGAGAGAACAGTGAGAGATGGACTGCTGAGAGATAACAGTAAAAGACTGGAGCAGCAGGAGGCTATATTAGCTGAGATTTTCCTGACAGCTGTGGAGCTGCACACAGAGGACTTCACTGTGTGTTCCAGAGAAGTGGGACTGTGTGTAGAGACCAGCCGGATCCTTCCTGCCAGAGGTGGAGAGCTGCATCTGTTGTGACCAGAGAGAGAAAGACAGACAAGCAAGCGACCGGACCTGGAGCCAGACTGCATCTTATTGTACCCAGGAGAATCTGCAGAACTGTGAGTGGCACCGGTGCTTATCTGTGATAGGTTATAGAGTCAGGGACTTAGTCAGTGTGCTGTAGAAGCGTCCCCTGGGTAGCAGGGCTAGATAGGAAATTGGTAGTGAAAGTAGCCTGCAAGCTGTCTGTTTGCTGTTTAGCTTATTCTGTGTCTATGCAAAATCTCATTACCACTGTTGTTGTGTTATGTTCACCTGTTCATACCATTCCTGTCTTTGACCCATTGTGCCGCTGGTGCGGTGGTACTGTATTGTTACTCAGGTTTTCCGGCAGTTTCATTTTGCCGGCTTTTACTTCAGTCTCCTTGTCCGCTGTACTGTACTTGAATCCTGCTTTGCGGTCTCTCTCTCCTCTGACCGCTACACAAACATGGGAGGATGTGAAGGTCCTCAGATTCCAAGGCATTGAGCACAACAGGCGATCACCAAGAGTGGGGATCCGGATAGACTGCTCCAAAAAGAGGCGGAATGGATATTCCATTTACAAGCACCGAGACCTCAGGACTTGAATGGCCAGATGTTTTTTTATGATTATACGGTTTATTGGGTAGATCTAGATCGGCACAAATGGGCATAAAGCACGCCTGGAGATTTATTCTTGCGCCACTGGATATTTTACCTTATAGACCATTAGTAATCACAAGTATGTCATCAGTATATCATCAGTATATATCAGTATATCATCATTAGACCGCATTCAGACAACAGTATGGCTGCCGTGCCCATGTTGAGGACTGCCACAGAAGGGCTGCCGTGTGTTTCTGTGGGCTTCCGATTCGTGTCTCCACACCACAAAAGATAGGATGTGTCAGTAGTATATTATCAGTATGTCATCAGTATATTACCAGTATGTCACTATATTAGTATGTCATGAGTATATTATCAGTAAGTCATTAGTACTGTATATCATCAGTATATCAGATCAGTAATACTAATGGGCTGGCTTCTAGGGAGGAAACTGAACCACAGTAAGGACTCATGCACACGGCCGTTGTGTGGCCCGCATACGGTGGTTCCGCGATACACAGGGGGAACCGGCCATGTGTCCTCCTCATCCAGACCCATTCATTTGAATAGGTCAGCAAACCCGGATATGTTCTATTTTTTTGCGGTGCGGATGGATCACGGACCTATTCAAGTTGAATGGGTCTCGATCCGGCCGCCGCATGGATGTTGCCCATACATTGGGGACTGCAAATTGCTGTCCCCAATGCACGGAACGGTTGCACAATGGCCGTGTGCATGAGCCCTAAGACAGCCACTTCATCAGCAGTTTGAACACTCTGCATTGACGTCAATGGGCATTTTTCATCTACAGAAGAGATGAAAGCATTGCATCCTGTATTTAGAACTATGCATATACAGTATGACTGTATGCACATAGATTAGCAATAGCTCCGCAGCCTCACAGCAGGCTTGTCACAGTCACAGTGACTTCCCTGCAGGCTTGTCACAGTGACTTCCCTGCAGGCTTGTCACAGTCACAGTGACTTCCCTGCAGGCTTGTCACAGTGACTTCCCTGCAGGCTTGTCACAGTCACAGTAACTTCCCTGCAGGCTTGTCACAGTCACAGTAACTTCCCTGCAGGCTTGTCACAGTCACAGTGACTTCCCTGCAGGCTTGTCACAGTGACTTCCCTGCAGGCTTGTCACAGTAACTTCCCTGCAGGCTTGTCACAGTCACAGTAACTTCCCTGCAGGCTTGTCACAGTGACTTCCCTGCAGGCTTGTCACAGTGACTTCCCTGCAGGCTTGTCACAGTGACTTCCCTGCAGGCTTGTCACAGTCACAGTGACTTCCCAGGAGATGCAGTCTCAGCAATGCCACGGATCTGCTACAGACATGACTTGTCACATCTGCATCGTCAGTTTCTAGTACCGACATTGTATCAGGCAGGGTCACCCGGTTACATTGTGGCCTTCAACCTGTGGCTCTCCAGCACAGCTCCCAGGGCTGTCAGAGCATGCTGGGAGTTGTAGTTCCACCACAGGTTGAAGGCCATGACACTGTAAAAGCTTTGAGAACCTCCTTTAATACAACTTTCTATCCAGTAATACTTCTGACTGGAGTGTGAATGCCATAGGTCATGGGGTCTGCAGAAATCATTAGTTATGGGGGCTGGGCCGGCCAACACGAGGGACCTGGAATCTCACACATTTGCCTGTAATACATAGTGCTAATCCCTAAAGCACCTGTCATGTAACCGGAGTATCCTTGACCGTGGCTGTCCTGGTTCTACAATCTCCATAAACCAGAGAGGAGATGGTGCCGTCAGTGGAGATGCGGATTTTATCAATGCTCTGCCCGTTCTCATGTCATCTCCCCTTAAGGATCATTATGTTTCATCCATAGTTGGCATCTGTTACCGCTCTCCAGGGACTGTCCCAGGATTCCCAGGTTTTTCTTGGGAAATGTTAGTTTATGGGGATTTTCACATTTCCTACCAGCAAAATATAACTTTTTTGTTTGTAAGCATCATTTTCAATCAGTTCATGTTTCTAAGGCTTTGGTGTGTTTCATAGGAATATTTAGGGTGCCCCTCGCTGCCATGAAAACATCAGTAAGGGAATATGGACGTATCCCACTCCAAGTTGTGTGGAGCTAAAATAGGCTTAGATACTGCCTATCAGCAGACAGTATGACACAGAATAGTCTTAGATACAGCCGTTCAACGGACACTATCACAAATGATAGGCTTAGATACAGCTGCTCAGCAAACAGTATCACAAATGATAGGCTTAGATACAACCACTCAGCAGACAGTATCACACAGGATAGGATTAGATACACAGCTCAGCAGACAGTATCACACAGGATAGGATTAGATACACAGCTCAGCAGGCAGTATCACACAGGATAGGATTAGATACACAGCTCAGCAGACAGTATCACACAGGATAGGATTAGATACACAGCTCAGCAGACAGTATCACACAGGATAGGATTAGATACACCGCTCAGCAGGCGGTATCACACAGGATAGGATTAGATACACAGCTCAGCAGAGTGTATCACACATGATAGGATTAGATACACAGCTCAGCAGGCAGTATCACACAGGATAGGATTAGATACACAGCTCAGCAGGCAGTATCACACAGGATAGGATTAGATACACAGCTCAGCAGACAGTATCACACAGGATAGGATTAGATACACAGCTCAGCAGACAGTATCACACAGGATAGGATTAGATACACAGCTCAGCAGACAGTATCACACAGGATAGGATTAGATACACAGCTCAGCAGGCAGTATCACACAGGATAGGCTTAGATACAGCAGCTCAGCAGACAGTATCACACAGGATAGGATTAGATCCACAGCTCAGCAGACAGTATCACACAGGATAGGATTAGATACACAGCTCAGCAGACAGTATCACACAGGATAGGATTAGATACACAGCTCAGCAGTCAGTATCACACAGGATAGGCTTAGATACAGCAGCTCAGCAGACAGTATCACACAGGATAGGATTAGATACACAGCTCAGCAGACAGTATCACACAGGAGAGGATTAGATACACAGCTCAGCAGTCAGTATCACACAGGGTAGGATTAGATACACAGCTCAGCAGACAGTATCACACAGGATAGGATTAGATACACAGCTCAGCAGGCAGTATCACACAGGAGAGGATTAGATACACAGCTCAGCAGATAGTATCACACATGATAGGATTAGATACACAGCTCAGCAGATAGTATCACACATGATAGGATTAGATACACAGCTCAGCAGATAGTATCACACATGATAGGCTTAGATACAGCAGCTCAGCAGACAGTATCATATTTGACAGGCTTAGATACACAGATCAGCAGACAGTATCACACAAGATAAGATTAGATATACCATCCCAGCAGATAGGATGAGATATGATAGGATTGGATACATTGCTTAGCAGACATGGTAGGATTAGGTACACGGCTCTGCATAGTAGTATCACACATGATAGGATTAGATACAGTGCTCAGTAGACAGTATAACGGATGATAGTCTTAGATACAGCAGCTCAGAAAACAGCGTCACATGATAAAAACAGTATCACACATGATAGGCTTAGATACAGTGCTCAGTAGACAGCGTCACATGACAGAGACAGTATCACACATGATAGGCTTAGATACAGCGGCTCAGCAAACAATAACACACAATAAGGTGAAATACACAGCTCAGCAGATATTGCACAGTCATGCATATTAAAATGACATATCTCCTGCTACATACAGAACATTCTAAGGACCTTTTTAGATTCCACGGAGTACTTATTACAAGGGATGGGAGTGTGACCCTCATTTCCTACTTATTCTCTGGTCTCATGTCTATAAGTAACCCCCCTCTGTCCCTGGAGAGGGCAGGAATGTAAGGAATATTACACTAAGGCCTCTATGACCAAAGATTGTGAAACGCCTGGAGCTCATTGACTGCAGAGATCTTGCAGAGGTCGTCCTGTACTTGTAGAACTGAACGGAAGACGTCCTGATGCATCCTGAACGGATCGCTCTCCATTCAGAATGCATGGGGATAAAACTGATCAGTTCTTTTCCGCTATAGAGCCCCTAGGACGGAACTCAGTGCCTGATCTGGCACTAATACATTTCTATGGGGGAAAAAATGCCAGAGCCGGCATTCAGGCAAGTCTTCAGTTTTTTTTCGCCGGAGATAAAACCGTAGCATGCTGCGATTTTCTCTTTTGACTGATCAGTCAAAATGACTGAACTGAAGACATCCTGATGCATCCTGGACGGATCGCTCTCTATTCAGAATGCATGGAGATATGCCTGGTCAGTTATTTTCCGGTATAGAGCCCCTGTGACGGAACTCAGTGCTGGAAAATAATAACTCTAGCGTGAAAGTACTCTAAGGTAGTGTCTAAGTGGTTAAAAAACAAATCCATGCAACCCTGATCTGTGTGGCACTGTGACATCCGCCGATCTGATATTGATGACCTATCCTGAAGTCATCAATTTAGAAGCCCAGAGAACCCCTTTAATGTTGTGTTAGGGCCTGGGCCCACCGAAGGATACACTGGAACTAAGATGGGCCAGTCCAGCCATAAATGTAACAAACATCAAGAAAGAGGACCCTGACCATTACAGTATACGAGCAGAGATGTATATTCATGTATAGAAGTTGATGTAGGATACAGATATTTGGTGACATCATGTTTTTATTACTGGGTGGAGGTCACGTCTTGAACTTCCATCTTTTAGGACTGTAGTTTCCAGCTGTACAGAACAATGGGACAGTTGTTTTTACAGGCATTTTCCAATATCTGCTCTGGGTGGTGGAAAGTGGCTTTGCTCTCAGAATCAGAACGGAAGAAATTCCAGAAGAAAACAAGGTCATAGGTTGTGAACTTACCACTGAAGACCAAGACAAGACCTAGTATTTCATCGACTAACATTAGACCTTCTTTGTTAGTGTCCTCATAGCGCAAAACATCTGCAAATGTGATTAAGATTTGGCTTTACCATTAGGACCTGGTGGGATCATCTTACATTTTTTAATCCTTATTTCCACGTTCACCTAGCATGTTAACGAAAAAGGCGCCCAATGCTTTAACATATGGTAGCGGACATGCCACCTTTAGATGGCTAATTAATCATTTGTGTTATTTGTATGGGAGAGTTATCAAACTGGTGTAAAGTAAAACTGGCTCAGCAGTGCTCCAGACAAAAAAAAAATACCTAGTAGCCATTGGCTCCTGAACTGAAAAATTTAGGAGCCAAATTAAATTTGTAGTCGCCAAATCGAAACCGAATCAAAATTTTGATATCTTGACAACGCTACGACGATCAGATCGGCGTAGGGTTGTTTCGATACCAAAGTTTTGATTCGCTTTCGTCACCATAAAAAAGTATTGCGTTACTCAATACCACACAAAAAAAAAACACAAAGAAAAGCCGCGTGCATTTCGCATTTTATGAAACGTTCGGCCGATAATAAAATAGTCCTATCCTATTTTTTGGGGTGACAATGTGACAAAAAAATGGCGAATCGCATGGTTTTTATTTATTTCTGTTACGGCGCTCACCGCATAGGAGATATTTTTTAATAATTTAATAGTTTGGACTTTTCGGACGCAGCTCTATGTAATATGTTTATTTATTTATTGTTTATATAATTTATATGTAAAAATGGGAAAGGGGGGATTTAAACTTAATATTTTAGAGTACTTTCACACTAGCGTTTTTCTTTTCCGGCGCTGAGTTCCATCACAGGGGCTCTATACCGGAAAAGAACTGATCAGGCATATCCCCATGCATTCTGAATGGAGAGTAATCAGTTTAGATTGTTTTCAGTTCAGTCATTTTGACTGATCAGGCAAAAGATAAAACCGTAGCATGCTACAGTTTTATCTCCGGGGAAAAAAACGGAAGACTTGCCTGAATGCCAGATCTGGCATTTTTCCCCATAGGAATGTATTAGTGCCATATCCGGCATTCAAAATACCGGAATGCCGGATCTGTGTAAAAAGATACAAGACGGATCCGTCTGTCCGCATGACAAGCGGAAAGATGGATTCGTTCTTACAATGCATTTGTGAGATGGATCCGCATCCGGATGCGTCTCACAAATGCTTTCGGTCACATCCAGATCGGTGGATCCGGCGGTCAGTTCCGACGACAGAACTGCTTGCCGGATCACACTGCCACAAGTGTGAAAATAGCCTTAGTGTTTGTGTGTTTTTTTTTTTTTTTTTAACTATTAGCCCCCTTAGGGGCTGGAACCCTTGTCCAATTCACCCTTAGGCCCCTTTCACATGGGCGAGATTTCTGCGCGGGTGCAATGCGTGAGGTGAACGCATTGCACCCGCACTGAATCCGGACCCATTCACTTCTATGGGGCTGTGCACATGAGCGGTGATTTTCACGCATCACTTGTGCGTTGCGTGAAAATCGCAGCATGCTCTATGATGTGCGTTTTTCACGCAACGCAGGCCCCATTGAAGTTAATGGGCCTGCATGAAAATCGCAAGCATCCGCAAGCAAGTGCGGATGCGGTGCGATTTTCATGCATGGTTGCTAGGATGAAAGTCTATTCACTGTGTTATTTTCCCTTATAACATGATTATAAGGGAAAATGTTTGCATTCTTTAATACAGAATGCTTAGTAGAAGGTCAATTGAGGGTTAAAAAAATAAAATAAAATGAACTCGCCACCTCCAATTGATCGCGTAGCTGCCGGTCTCCTGTTCTTTCTTCAGGACCTGTCACTGAGCTCATCACATGGTCCATCACACATGTTTTTTTGTTTTGTTTTTTGCTGCATTTTGAGGTTTTTTTCCTGAGGTTTTGCTTTGATTTTGAAATTTACTCCAAAAACGAGACGGAGCTGACTACATCCGACTACATGTGAGTGTATCCTTACAATGCTATGAGTCTGGGTCAGTAGGCCTGTGGTGAGGACGGGAGAGGGGTGGGATCATTGAAAAGTGGCGTCTCCATGCCCCCAAAATTATGGAATCTAAATGATGAAACAGAGGGGTGTGATTTATTAACATTGGTGAAGGTGCTGCCTTGTGGCAACCAGAAATGTAGGAATATTAGCTGGAACCTGATTGGTTGCTATTGGTTCGTTTTTCTGCAAGTTTGTTTTAACCACTTCAACCCCGCTAGCTAAAACCCCCTTAATGACCAGGCCACTTTTTACACTTCGGCACTACACTCCTTTCACCGTTTATCGCTCGGTCATGCAACTTACCACCCAAATGAATTTTACCTCCTTTTCTTCTCACTAATAGAGCTTTCCCTTGGTGGTATTTCATTGCTGCTGACATTTTTACTTTTTTTGTTATTAATCGAAATGTAATGATTTTTTTGCAAAAAAATGACATTTTTCACTTTCAGCTGTAAAATTTTGCAAAAAAAACTACATCCATATATAAATTTTTTGCTAAATTTATTGTTCTACATGTCTTAGATAAAAAAAAAATGTTTGGGCAAAAAAAAAAATGGTTTGGGTAAAAGTTATAGCGTTTACAAACTAGGGTACAAAAATGTGAATTTCCGCTTTTTGAAGCAGCTCTGACTTTCTGAGCACCTGTCATGTTTCCTGAGGTTCTACAATGCCCAGACAGTAGAAACACCCCACAAATGACCCCATTTCGGAAAGTAGACACCCTAAGGTATTCGCTGATGGGCAAAGTGAGTTCATAGAACTTTTTATTTTTTGTCACAAGTTAGCGGAAAATGATGATTTTTATTTTAATTTTTATTTTTCTTACAAAGTCTCATATTCCACTAACTTGCGACAAAAAAAAAAAATTCTAGGAACTCGCCATGCCCCTCACGGAATACCTTGGGGTGTCTTCTTTCCAAAATGGGGGTCACTTGTGGGGTAGTTATACTGCCCTGGCAATTTAGGGGCCCAAATGTGTGAGAAGTAGTTTGCAATCAAAATGTGTAAAAAATGGCCTGCGAAATCCGAAAGGTGCACTTTGGAATATGAGCCGCTTTGCCCACCTTGGCTGCAAAAAAGTGTCACACATCTGGTATCGCCGTACTCAGGAGAAGTTGGGGAATGTGTTTTGGGGTTTCATTTTACATATACCCATGCTGGGTGAGAGAAATATCTTGGCAAAAGACAACTTTTTCCATTTTTTTATACAAAGTTGGCATTTGACCAAGATATTTTTCTCACCCAGCATGGGTATATGTAAAATGACACCCCAAAACACATTCCCCAACTTCTCCTGAGTACGGCGATACCAGATGTGTGACACTTTTTTGCAGCCTAGATGCGCAAAGCGGCCCAAATTCCTTTTAGGGGGGCATTTTTAGACATTTGGATCCCAGACTTCTTCTCACACTTTCGGGCCCCTAAAAAGCCAGGGCAGTATAAATACCCCACATGTGACCCCACTTTGGAAAGAAGACACCCCAAGGTATTCAATGAGGGGCCTGGCGAGTTCATAGAAATTATTTTTTTTTTGCATAAGTTAGCGGAAATTGATTTTTATTTTATTTTTTTCTCACAAAGTCTCACTTTCCGCTAACTTAGGACAAAAATTTCAATCTTTCATGGACTCAATATGCCCCTCACGGAATACCTTGGGGTGTCTTCTTTCCGAAATGGGGTCACATGTGGGGTATTTATACTGCCCTGGCTTTTTAGGGGCCCTAAAGCGTGAGAAGAAGTCTGGAATATAAATGTCTAAAAATGCATTTGGATTCCGTGAGGGGTATGGTGAGTTCATGTGCGATTTTATTTTTTGACACAAGTTAGTGGAATATGAGACTTTGTAAGAAAAAACAAACAAAAAAATATATATATTTCCGCTAACTTGGGCCAAAAAAATGTCTGAATGGAGCCTTACAGGGGGGTGATCAATGACAGGGGGGTGATCAATGACAGGTGGGTGATCACCCATATAGACTCCCTGATCACCCCCCTGTCATTGATCACCCCCCTGGTAAGGCTCCATTCAGACGTCCGTATGATTTTTACGGATCCATGGATACATGGATCGGATCCGCAAAACACATGCGGACGTCTGAATGGAGCCTTACAGGGGGGTGATCAATGACAGGGGGTGATCACCCCCCTGTCATTGATGATCACCCCCCCTGTAAGGCTCCATTCAGACGTCCGTATGATTTTTACGGATCCATGGATACATGGATCGGATCCGCAAAACACATGCGGACGTCTGAATGGAGCCTTACAGGGGGGTGATCAATGACAGGGGGGTGATCAATGACAGGGGGGTGATCAATGACAGGGGGGTGATCAATGACAGGGGGTGATCAGGGAGTGTATATGGGTGATCACCCGCCTGTCATTGATCACCCCCCTGTAAGGCTCCATTCAGACGTCCGCATGTGTTTTGCGGATCCGATCCATGTATCCATGGATCCGTAAAAATCATACGGACGTCTGAATGGAGCCTTACAGGGGGGGTGATCAATGACAGGGGGGTGATCACCCTGATCACCCCCTGTCATTGATCACCCCCCTGTAAGGCTCCATTCAGACGTCCGCATGTGTTTTGCGGATCCGATCCATGTATCCATGGATCCGTAAAAATCATACGGACGTCTGAATGGAGCCTTACAGGGGGGTGATCAATGACAGGGGGTGATCAGGGAGTGTATATGGGTGATCACCCCCCTGTCATTGATCACCCCCCTGTAAGGCTCCATTCAGACGTCCGTATGATTTTTACGGATCCATGGATACATGGATCGGATCCGCAAAACACATGCGGACGTCTGAATGGAGCCTTACAGGGGGGTGATCAATGACAGGGGGGTGATCAATGACAGGGGGTGATCAGGGAGTGTATATGGGTGATCACCCGCCTGTTATTGATCACCCCCTGTAAGGCTCCATTCAGACGTCCGCATGTGTTTTGCAGATCCGATCCATGTATCCATGGATCCGTAAAAATCATACGGACGTCTGAACGGAGCCTGACAGGGGGGGTGATCAATGACAGGGGGGTGATCAATGACAGGGGGGTGATCAGGGAGTTTATATCGGGTGATCATGGGTGATCAGGGGTTCATAAGGGGTTAATAAGTGACGGGGGGGGGGTGTAGTGTAGTGTGGTGTTTGGTGCGACTTTACTGACCTACCTGTGTCCTCTGGTGGTCGATCCTAACAAAAGGGACCACCAGAGGACCAGGTAGCAGGTATATTAGACGCTGTTATCAAAACAGCGTCTAATATACCTGTTAGGGGTTAAAAAAATCACATCTCCAGCCTGCCAGCGAGCGATCGCCGCTGGCAGGCTGGAGATCCACTCGCTTACCTTCCGTTCCTGTGAGCGCGCGCGCCTGTGAGCGCGCGCGCCTGTGTGCGCGCGTTCACAGGAAATCCCGGCCCTCGCGAGATGACGCATATATGCGTGACTCTGCGCAGGGCTGCCGCCTCCGGACCGCACATCTGCGTTAGGCGGTCCGGAGGCGGTTAATAAATCCCCCCCTGTTGCCAATAGCAACCAATCAGATCAATTTTTTTTTATCCATTTTCATCAATTGCACTTTAAAAAGGCAGATGGCGGCCTCTGGTTGCTATGGGCAACGACACTGCATATGATACTGCAGGCCCACGTCAATGGGGAGAATTTGGGTTGCTGTGAGAAAATACAAACAAACAAAAGAAAACAAAAAGATTTCCCTTTCAAAGCACCGGAGCTGTCCGCCAGTTTAGGCTCCATTCACACGTCCGCTAATGGGTCCGCATCCGTTCCGCAATTTTGCGGAACGGGTGCGGACCCATTCATTTTCTATGGGGACGGAATGGATGCGGACAGCACACAGTGTGCTGTCTGCATCCGCATTTGCGGAGCGCGGCCCCTATCTTCGGGTCCGCAGCTTCGCAAAAGATAGAACATGTCCTATTCTTGTCCGCAGCTTGCGGACAAGAATAGGCATTTCTATAGGGGTGCCAGGCAGGTGTGTTGCGGATCCGCAACACACCACGGACGTGTGAATGGAGCCTTACTCAGATTGTCCCCTGCCAGGTGTGGGTTTTCTAGACTGTTTGGGATTTCTGCTTTCCCCCATTTCTCAGTTGGAACAGTCTGGTCACATGACCCGGTCTCCTGTGAGGCGGTGCTCAGGTGAGGCTGCTGGACTACAGCATGGGGGCAGGTAGTCACTTCTCACCGCTTGGGGGGATGTGCATGCATCTTATTGTGTGCTGCCGCCCTCAGAGCATGTTGGGAGTTGTAGTTCCACAACAGCTGGACACAAATGACCGATTCTGTGTTTTTGTTACCTCAGGATACTGGGTAGGTAGTGAAAATGATGTGTTTTATTTATTTACTTATTTTTAACAATAGATTTTTATTGAGTTTTCTACAAAAACAAAACCTACATTATTCCAGAACAATCTCTATTTGCGGCCTATCATATACGTTGTTCCCACATGCCTGTATGTTGTTTCCACTTTGTGCTCACAACCTAATCTCAACATACAGGCATGTGGGAACAACGTGTATGATAGGCCGCAAATAGAGAACTCAGGGGGTCAGCCAAAGCCAGTATATCCATCCTTAGGTTTCATAAGGTCTGGACTTTGGGAATAGCATGCTAACGGATAACAAAGGACAGAAAAGGGGTAAGGAAGCAGAGGCATTTACAGGATAGACTCTGGTATTGGTGGAGGACACAGGTCCTGGACTGCAGAGTTGGTGAATAAATTAGTTTGTGTTGATCTACAAGAGGCTGGACTTCAGATATTAGAGGAGTTAATCCTTGTTTCCAGTGCCGGGCTATAACCTTACGTGTAGCGGTTAGGATGTGCGCCACTACCCATCTCAAGGTATGCAAGATATTAGATAGGCCTATGCATAAAAAAGCAAGTTCTGGGGATAAGTTGAAGGATTCCCCTGTTATTTCTATTATAAGACCGGATTCCTCTTTCCGTAAAGGTGATATCTTAGGACAAAACCACCACATGTGGGCAGGAGTCCCCCTATGCCCACATCCATGCCAACAGGAAGATGGGTAATCTCCTTTCATATGTGCCAGTCTAACTGGTGTAAGGTACCAGTGCAGTTGGATCTTTCTGTTTTGTTCTGCATGATTGATACATTTACGCTACTTTCACACTTGCGGCAGAGTGATCCGGCAAGCAGTACCGTCGCCGTAACTGCCTGCAGGATCAGGCAATCTGCATGCAAACGGACAGCATTTGTAGACGGATAAGGATGCGGATCCGTCTCACAAATGCATTGCAAGAACGAATCCGTCTCTCCGTTTGTCCGTCGTTTGTGAGTTCCGTTTAAAGGCTCTCACAAGCGGCCCTGAACACATCCGTCCAGCCCTAATGCATTCTGAGTGGATGTGGATCCGCTCAGAATGCATCAGTCTAGCAGCGTTTGGCCTCCGCTCAGCAGGTGGACACCCGAACGCTGCTTGCAGCGTTCTGGTGTCCGCCTGGCCGTGCGGAGGCAAACGGATCCGTCCAGACTTAATGTAAGTCAATGGGGACGGATCCGTTTGAATTTGACACAATATGGCTCAATTTTCAAACGGATCAGTCCTCCGTTGACTTTCAATTAGAGATGAGCGAACTTCTGTTTTAAGTTCGGCGTCTAAAGTTCGGCTTCCGGTTAGCGGAGAATCCCGATCTGGAACCGGATATGGATTCCGACTTCCGTTGTGGTCCGTGGTAGCGGAATCAATAATCGGCCATTATTGATTCCGCTACCACGGACCACAACGGAAGTCGGAATCCATATCCGGTTCCAGATCGGGATTCTCCGCTAACCGGAAGCCGAACTTTAGACGCCGAACTTAAAACAGAAGTTCGCTCATCTCTACTTTCAATGTAAAAGTCTGGACGGATCCTTCTGAAGCTACTTTCACACTTAGAATTTTTTCTACAATATAATGCAGACAGATCCGTTCTGAATGGATCCCATTGTCTGCATTATATGAGCGGATCCGTCTGGGCAGACCCCAGACGGATCCGCTCTGAACGCAAGTGTGAAAGTACCCTTAGATGGTTTAATCGCCCAAAACAACGCCTTGTGCCACTTTGTAAGTGGATATGTGGATTTTAGTTCACGTTCCCATTTAGTCATAAAGAGAAGTTTATACGGGGTGTGGATTTAGGAAAGGGACGAGTAAATAATGGACAGGCCTTTCTTTGCTCCGGAAGTAAGGTTTAAGGGGTTGGCCACTATATAAGTACTTTACACAACATTTACATTGTAAGAGGCAGGGTAAAAATGAGTTTCCAAATATACTTTATTTCAAAAATCTGTCTGCTAATCTTTTTATAATAAGCCACGCCCCCTGAGCCCCGCTCTGCCGTGCAGCCAGTTCGTCCATGGCTGCATGCGACATGGAGGAGCTTTAGAGAAAGCCCGTCTATGCCTTTATTGTAACTGCACATGCGCTGCTTTTCCTAATCTGCTAAGAACAGCGCATGTCCAGTTTGCCCCCCGGCGATCGCTCTGATTGACTAGTCTGTACAGACTAGCCAATCACAGGATCCTAATTCCGGATGAAAGGTTCTGATTCCCACAGTCCAGCTCCCATTGTGCCCCCCTAATTTCAGGATGGCCGGCGGCAGCGCTGCAGGTTCCCCTTCCGCCCCCCCTCCCGCCCCGATCTGTTTCAGGATGGCTGGAGTGGTTAGCTGTCACAACCAGACAGCTGAGAAGCTCTGACAGAAGCCTTTCAGAACCTCCTCCTTGAGTTTCTTTGTTGTGGTGTTCAGTTCCTCATCTCGTTAGCCTCTCTCAGCTGTCATGTAGTTGGACTGATTGCTTCCCTTTTAAATTCCTCCCCATGATGCATTACTGGGCGGCTTATACTTCTTCCTGGAGTGTGTGTGCATGCTGATCCTATTTCCCAGTCTGCTACTAAGTTAAGTGCTGTACATTTATCTGTTATTTTCTGTTTGCTGGATCCCAGGTGACCCTGACTCCCTCCGTGTCTGGTGTAGGGAGCCGGTGGTCGTGTCCCCTCACTATTGTAGGGTGTTCAGGTGTTATATAGTCGAGGTACGTGGATATGAAACCATCCACCTTTGGGATTTTTGCATAGGCTGAGCAGCCAGGGAAAGTGCCAGGTCTTGTGCAGGGGTCTCCCTTTTGGTTCCTTAGCTTTGGATCCAGTGAGTCATATATGCATGTTGCATTGTCTTGTTTCCTGTACACCGTCTGTGACATTAGCAGAGTGTCAGCTATAATATACAGCTCACACTCTGCTTGAAACAGCGGACATCGGTGTTAGCACCGATGTCGGATGTTTAACCCCTTCCATGCTGCAGTCCATAGGGACCGCTGTATGGAAGGGGTTAAGAGATGGAGGGAGCTCCCTCCCTCTCCCATCGGGCTGCTGCTGTGCTGTGGCAGCTGCCCGATGCTTGATGGGTTAATAGAGGGCGGGATCTCCCTCCCCATCGGGCGCTGCGGTGCTGTGGCAGTGTCCCGAAGGTTGCCATGTCAACCGGACGCCTTCACAGGCCTTGGTATAGCTGATCAGGTTCCTGTGTGCTTCCCGTTGCCGTATTGCGGACCGCATTCACTTCAATGGGTCCGCATATCCGGAGCGGAACCCTACGGGAGCACTACGGAGTGCTTACGTGATGTTTCGCCCGTACTTCCGTTCCACAAAAAGATAGAACATGTCCTATCTTTTTGCGGAAAGGCCGGATCGCGGACCCATTAAACTGAATGGATCCGCGATTCGCTGCGGCTGCACGACCACGGGGCTCACACGTTTGTGTGCAGAAGGCCTTACTGTGAGTGACAATGCACTGCAGTACACTATACAGTGTACTGTAGTGTATTGTAAACCATCAGACCCACTGGATCTTCAAGAACCAATTGGGTCTGGGTAAAAATAAAGTTTAAAAAAAGTAAAAAAAAAAATTATAACATTTTTTATTATAGCCACACATTTATAATTGATAAAAAAATAATAATAAATAAACTACACATGTTCGGTATCATTGCATCCGTAACGACCTGATTTATAAAAGGATCATGTTACTTTCCCCGCATGGTGAAGGCCATAAAACAAGAGAAAAACTATGATGGAATTGAAATTTTTCCCACTTCACTTTTCAAAAAGGTATTAAAAGTGATCCAAAAAGTCGTATGTACCCCAAAATAGTACCAATCAAACTGTCGCCGCCTCATCCTGAAAAAAATGAGCCCCTACATAAGACAATTGCCCAAAAAATGAAAAAAAAATATTTTTCTAAAATGCTTTTATTGTGTGAAGCCAAATTAAAAAATAAATAGACAAATTAGGTATCGCTACGTTTGTAACGACTTGCTCTTTAAAAAAAAAAATCACAAATCTCTTCTGCCAAAAGGTAAATGCCGTAATAAATAAAATAAAATAAAAAGTGTGCCAAAACAACCAATTTTATTGGTCTATTTTCCCAATAAAGTGTAATATTGAATGATCAAAAAATATTATGTACCCAAAATTGGGACCTATGAAAATGTCAACTCTTCCCGCAAAAAATTTGCCCCTGAACAAGACGAACGACAGAAAAATAAAAAAAATATGTCTTTCAGAAAATGGAGACACAAAAACAGGATTTTTTTTCAAAAATTATTTATTATGTAAAACTGAAACAAACAAATGTCATGTGACCACTCCTCTGAAGATGCTTGCTGTGATGCATGCTGGGATTTTTACTTTCACTTTGAAGCTGCTCGTCCCACACAGCCTCTCATCAATGGGAGCATGCTATGCAGAACACATTAGAAAAATTATATGTACACAGTATATCTCTCATGATACAAATACCTTGTGGATTTAGTTATTATCTGGGGCCATTTTTATTTTTTATTTTTTTTGTGTATGGTGGCCAACCCCTTTAAGAAATCTGGAGAGCTTTGTGGTTGGAATGTGGGTAACATTATGAGTAAGGCCTCATGCACACGGCTGTTTTTTTTTTTTGCAGTCCGCAAAAACGGGTCCCGTAGTTCCGTGATCCGTGTCCGTTTTTTCTTCCGTGGGTCTTCCTTGATTTTTGAAGGATCTACGGACATGAAGAAAAGTAAAAAAAAAAATCGTTTTGGTGTCCGCCTGGCCGTGCGGACCCAAATGGATCCGTCCTGACTTACAATGCAAGTGAATGGGACGGATCTGTTTGACGTTGACACAATATGGTGCAATTGCAAACGGATCCGTCCCCCATTGACTTTCAATGTAAAGTCAGGAGTCCCTATTATACCATCGGATCTGAGTTTTCTCCAATCCGATGGTATATTTTAACTTGAAGCATCCCCATCACCATGGGAACGCCTCTATGTTAGAATATACCATCGGATTTGAGTTAGATCGTGAAACTCAGATCCGACAGTATATTCTAACACAGAGGCGTTCCCATAGTGATGGGGACGCTTCAAGTTAGAATATCCTACGAACTGTGTACGTGACTGCCCCCTGGCAGCACCCGATCTCTTACAGGGGGCTATGATATGCACAATTAACCCTGCACCTGAGGGGTTAATTGTGCTTATCATAGCCCCCTGTAAGAGATCAGGTGCTGCCAGGCAGGAGGGGGCAGACCCCCCTCCCTCCCCTGTATTACATTCATTGGTGGCCAGTGCGGCCCCCCTCCCTCCCCAATATTATATTCATTGGTGGCCAGTGCATAACTGTTCTAAATACCTATTTTGGCCTCTTGTTCCCATAAAACTGGACTCTGACTGGGACTGTGTGTCTGTTCAGCTCCTCTCCCTGGTGAGTAATTATTCCAGCAGCTCCTGCTAGGGGAATTCCCAGACAGGCTGTGTGTGAGGCTGGCTGTGATTGGTCTAGACTTCTGCCCAGCAACAACAGATTTACACTATGCTTTTTGTTGTTTCTGCTGTGTCACTGAGCTTACCTTACATTACAAAATGAATCTTAAATGCATATTATCTTTTTCTGCTTCTGTGAACACAAAATATAACAGTTATATGACGTGAGTGTCACAGTAAATAACTCTGCTTTTGTCTTTAACACATAAACATAGGAACTGTATTAAGGCTATTGTCAGGTCTAGCTGTATACACATATAAGCTATACTAGCAACCTAGGACAGGTCTTAGCTGGCCAGCTACATACCATTCCTCGGATACATAATCTTGTATGCCGGGTTGCAGATGGATCCTGAGAAATTGAATGGACTGGCCCCGCCCACAGGGTCTTTGTGCTATACAGCGCTTCCTTGGATTTGCTAATTTCTTTTGTCAGTTCATTCCAAATTTTTCATCTCTTACATCTCCGATCTCTGCTCTTACCAGGAAAGGGATAAATGCCAGAGACTGGACTCCTGAAGCGGAGGCCGCCTTCATCCAATTAAAAAGGTCTTTAGTTTTTGCACCTGTTCAGCGTCACCCCGATGTCTCCTGCCAATTCTTTTAAGAAGTGGATGCCTCCTCCATAGGAGCCGGTGCTGTTTTACTACAAAAAGGTTCCAAGGGCAAGATGTTTACATGTGGATTCTACTCCAAGCTCTTTTCCCTTGCTGAAAGTAATTACTGTATAGGAGACAGGGAGCTTCTGGCCATAAAACTTGCCTTGGAGGAGTGGCGTTAGTAATAATCTTCACTGACCACAAGAACCTTACATATCTGCAGACAGCCCAGCGTTTGAACCCTCGCCAAGACAGATGGGCACTCTTCTTCTCCTGTTTGGATTTTGAGCTGCACTTTCGCCCGGCCGAGAAGAACATCAAGGCGGATACTCTGTCGCGGTCATTTGACTTCTCCGACCACTGGGAGGAGCCCCAGTACATTGTAGATCCTGCTCTATTGATCACAGTGGCTCCTGTCCTGTTAAAAGACATTCCTCCCGGGAAGAAATTTGTGCCATCTGCAAGAGAAAACGTATTCTAGCTTGGGGGCACAACTCCAAACTGGCGGTCACCCAGGGATCCGCAAGACCACAAAACTTTTGTCTCGCCACTACTGGTGGCCCACACTGTCTAAGGATGTACGTGATTATGTGTCTTCCTGCACAGTCTGTGCTCAGAATAAAGTCTCCAGGACCAAACCACCTGGGTTGTTGTTACCCCTTCCTGTTCCTAATGCCCCATGGCAACACATTTCCATGGACTTTGTTACAGATCTGCCCTCTTCTGCCAGATGTACAGCTATTTGGGTGGTCGTGGACCGCTTTTCCAAGATGGCGCACTTTGTTCCTTTGGCTGGACTGCCCTCGGCTACTGAACTTGCTCAACTGTTCATGAGACACATATTCCGCTTGCTTCGTTTACCTTGGCATATTGTTTCCAATCCAGGAGTCCAGTTTACCTTTAAGCTCTGGAGAGATCTTTGCCGGCTGGTCGAAATTGAGCTGGACTTCTCTTCCAGTTATCATCCCCAGACCAACGGGCAAGTGGAGCGGGTCAATCAAATATTAGAGAACTATCCCCGGCATTTTGTTTCAGCCCAACACGACAACTGGGTACAACTGTTACCTTGGGCTGAATTCTCCTAGTACTAGTGAGTCTACTGGATCCTTACGCTGGGTTCACACCTGAGCGTTTTACAGCGCGTTCCTACGCGCTGTAAAACGCACAACAGGCAAGAACCAATGATTCCCTATGGGAAGGGTTCACACCTGGGCGTTTTACAGCGCGTACGATCGCGCTGTAAAACGCCCGACGCTCAAACAAGTACAGGAGCTTTTTTTGGCGCGTTTGACGCGCGTTTGGGCCATAGACTCTTTGGACAACACTGCTGTCAATCACCCAAACGCGCGTTCACTATTAAAAAAAACCGCGCATAAAACGCGCGACAAAAACGCGTGTTTGAGAAACGCCTAGGTGTGAACCCAGCGTTAGTGTCTGTGATCACTGAGGATACCATGAACGTTACATCTCTCTTAATGGCCAAAAGGACTCCTGCTTTTTTTCCCCTTAAATGCAGGATAATGAAAGATGTGGGAAAAATCTGGGTGATAACATCTGTGTAAATCTGCTGACAATAAATGGGATTCTTGAACCATGAGGACATTGCAATGTGCGCTTAAAGCATCTGACCTTAATTGCCTCTTTTTATAAGGGGAGTTTAGCCCTTTCACATTTAAAGAAAATACTTTAAATCCCATCATAACAATAAACCATCTATTCTTCATTCAATTCTAGAAGACCATCATGTGGGCCTTTCTTGGAAGTGATAACAATGTTGTCACATGCCTGAAAAAATATGAAAGAACATATAGAAATAAAGGGAAATTAACTGTGTTAAACCATAACTAGTACTGACCCAGAGAAGTCCAGAATGCTTCATATGAGTGAAGCCATAGATGAGGCATCTGCCCCTGGGTGAAGAGGGTGCGAAGGAGCAAGTCATGCCGCTACCTTACAGCACCGTACTATTCAGATTAGTCCAGCTCAGGCCGGGGTCCACGCCAAGGGAATCTTGCCCTGTCTGCGATGTGTCTCGCCGGCCAGCAAAGAATCTTCTGGCAGTAAGCCCAAAGCTCTCATCTTCTGTGCGGCTGCCTTTGGGGAGCTACACACGTGCAAGGCGCCATTTTGTGAAATTACTAGATTTACTGGGAATCCCCACCTGTAGTGGATTTGCTTCTATCTCAGGATTCTGGTTATGGCAGCAAATTCCCTTCTTTTAGCTAAGGTTTCCATCGACAGGTCAGGGAACACTGCTATGCCTGTAAATAGGTCTGAAGGTTCGGAGTGTTTTCTTAGAGCTCTTAGAAAAGCTTCTTTAACATGAAAAAAATGAATTCTTGCTAAAATATCCCTAGAGGTAGCAGGGTCTAAGCCTGCAGGGGATCCGGTGGATCCTGTCTATGGTCATGTCCAGCTCTGATAGGCCTGGTATGGCATCCTTAAGGAGGTTTTTTTAGTAAGGAGCCGAGTTCATCTGCACCTACTGATTCAGGCACCCCTCTGAGGCTTATATTATTGTGCCAATTACGATCTTACACATTGTGCCATTTGCCTGCTAGCTTTCCAACTTCCTACTCGAGGGCTTCGTTGGCGTCTATTAGCAGATTGTGGGAAGCGGTCAGTCACGCCATCTTGCCTTCTAGATGAGAGGTGCGCTCCTCAAGCTGTGAAACTTCCCTTTGCACTTCTCTGAGTGTGTTGTGGATGTCCTCTTTCAAAGACGTGCGCAGTGACTCCAGCGTGCCTCTAAGCAAGTCCTCTGTGAGCACATGAGGACCTCGGGCATCTGTATGGGTACAGCAGTAGTCCACCCAGGGGAGGAAGCAGGCGAGCCCGAGCATGATGGTGATGGTGTTAGCTTTGGTCTTCCACTCTGTGACGCAGGTTTGTGAAAGAACTCTGAGATTTGCCAGGCCTTGACATTTTTTCACTCGTTCCATTGGAAGTCCTTCTTTAGGAGCTATATTCCTCATGAAATAAGGTGCTAGAGTAGCAGAGGTTAGCTGTGCAGGCCACGCCCCGAAAATGTTGCGTTTTAGTCATAAGCGACCATAGGATTCCTGTGTTTTCTTACTCCTACGGTTTTGCAGCAGTTGGTTATAATGGCGTCTATAAGGGAACGTGTGCCGCTGGCACAGGCCGCAGTTGTCTGGAGGGATACACCAAATAGAAAAGGACTTAGGAATACTAGAGGAATGGTCAAAAATCTGGCAACTAAAATTTAATGTTGATAAGTGCAAGATAATGCACCTGGGACGTAAAAACACAAGAGCAGAATATAAAATCAGTGATACAGTCCTAACCTCAGTATCTGAGGAAAGGGATTAGGGATCATTATTTCAGAAGACTCAAAGGTAGGCAGACCATGTCACAGAGCAGCAGGAGATGCTAGCAGAATGCTGGGGTATATAGGGAGAGGAATTACCAGTAGACAGAGGGAGGTGCTCATGCCGCTCTACAGAGCACTAGTGAGACCTCATCTGGAGTATTGTGCTCAGTACTGGAGACCATATCTCCAGAAGGATATTGATACTTTAGGGAGAGTTCAGAGAAGAGCTACTAAACTGGTACATGGATTGCAGGATAAAACTTACCAGGAAAGATAAAGGACCTTAACATGTAGAGCTTGGAAGAAAGACGAGACAGAGGGGATATGATAGAAACTGCTAAATACATAAAGGGAATCAACAAGGTAAAAGAGGAGAGAATATTTAAAAGAAGAAAAACTGCTACAAGAGGACATAGTTTTAAATTAGAGGGGCAAAGGTTTAAAAGTAATATCAGGAAGTATTACTTTACTGAGAGAGTAGTGGATGCATGGAATAGCCTTCCTGCAGAAGTGGTAGCTGCAAATACAGTGGAGGAGTTTAAGCATACATGGGATAGGCATAAGGCCATCTTTCATATAAGATAGGGCCAGGGGCTATCCATAGTATTCAGTATATGGGCAGACTAGATGGGCCACATGGTTCTTATCTGCCGACACATTCTATGTTTCTATGTTTCTATGGTGGCCATAGCGCCCCTTGGAATTAATACTGTATACAGTATATCATGCATCTTATGTACCAGCATGGCGCATCACGCCAGGCAGTGGCGTAGCTATAGGAGTTGCAGCGGTCGCAGTTGCGACTGGGCCCCTAAGCCCCAGAGGGCCCCCCTTGCCAGTGGTACTGTACTTTTCCCTTTTATAAGATGCAGTGCATCTTATAAAGGGAATACTAGTGAGCGCTACCATAATGGAAGCTCTCACTAGTCTGCAGGAGGAGGAGGCGGGGTGAAGCGCTGCGAGCGCTGTACTTACCCCTCCTCCTGCTTACTCTTCTCAGGTCCTCCTGCGCTGCTGTGTCTTGGCTGCTTGCAGCGTCAGGACGTACAGAGCGCACTCTGACCTGACGCTGCAGGAGGTAAGGTGACTGTGCAGCGTGGGACCTAAGGAGAGTGGTGGCAGGAGACAGGAGAGGTAAGTTATTTTATTATTTTACAGTCTGATCTGAGGTCTGATATGGAGGTCTTATTGGGGGTCTGGAGAGGTCTAATGGGGGGTCTGGGGAGGTTTAATGGGAAGTCTGGAGGTCTTACTGGGGGTCTGAAGTGGTTTGACTGGGGGTCTGGAGAGGTCTCACAGTGGGTCTGGAGAGGTCTAATGGGGGTTCTGGAGGTCTCATTAGGGGTCTGGAGTGGTCTCGCTGGGGGGGGGTCTGGAGTGGTCTGACTGGGGGGTCTGGAGGTCTGCCTGGGGTTCTGGAGAGGTCTGACTGGGTGTCTGGAGATGTCTAATGGGGTTTGCTGGTCTGACTGGGGGTCTGGAGAGGTCTAATGGGGGGTATGGAGGTCTGACTGAGGGTCTGGAGGTCTGACTGGGGGTCTGGAGAGGTCTAATGGGGTATAGACATCTGATTGGGGCCTGGAGAGGTCTAATGGGGGTCTTATCTGAGGTCTGATATTGGGTCGGGGTCTTACATGGAGGTCTAAAGGGGGGGTCTGATCTGGGGTCTGACATAGAGGTCTAAAGGGGGTTTGGTCTGAGATGGGCGGTCTCATTAGAGGTTTTATATGAGGGTCTGATCTGAAAGGGGTATTTTTTGTACTGGCGCACAATATAAAGGGGTGTTTTTGTACTGACGCTCTGTGTGGTACCAGTACTTTCAGGGGGACTGTTTCTGCAGGATAACATTGGGGGCACAGCGGAGACATTATTGGACGTGGCAGGATGGGGTGTTGAGAAGGTGAGGAGGAGGATGAAAAGTAGGAAAGTAAGATGTCTGTTTGTTAAACTCTGCAGAGACGAGGTGCGGCTGAAAGAAGTCACTATGGCGGTCTGGTCTGAGAGGAGAAGAAGAGAAAATAGAATATCTACTTCAGAAAAAATAAGTCACTGGATGGAAGAAGTACATATGTGGGGCTGTATGACCCTGTATGTTCTGTAGCGCTGTATGTAATATTTTCCAAGTATGTCTTTAAAGGGGTTGTCCGCTTTTTTTTTTTTGTATGAGCGCTGCCTTCTCTGTTTACCTGCTCATCACTGCCAATGCTACGGCGAGCAGGTGAACAGAGCAGAGAAAGCAGCTCTCATATGAGCGCTGCCCTCTCTGCAAACAGCTGATCGGCAGGGGTGCTGTGGGACCCTGCCGTTGTGATATTGATGACCTCAGTAGTAAAAAGAGGACAACCCCTTTAACAGTAGGACTGGAGGGAAGGGGTTAGGTTGAGAATTTGGCATGGGGGGGGGGGGGCGTTTCAATTTTTGCCTCGGGCTGCAGAAAAGCTAGGTGCACCAGCGCTGAGTGAAGGGGGGGCGGGGGGGGGCCCCAAGCTGAACTCTTGCACCAGGGCCCATGAGCCTTTAGCTACGCCCTTGATGCCAGGTGTAGCTCATTGGCGGTATACGTCATACATGTACCTAATAAATAACAGTAACTATAGGGTACCATCATAAAGAATCACATGTGGTATACGTTTTTTGCAGCTGCTCTCCGTGTAGAAAAGCGTGGTCTACTGCAATAGGAACAGAGGTATGTCAACGTGTACCGGCCTGGCGAAGCCAAACTGGCGCTCTTTCCTATGGACACGCTTTATGTGTATGCTGGGAGCTAATCCTCATTTATACGTCAAATATAAGGCTCAAAGGCAGTGGGGGTCATTTACAAAGACCGGCGTAAGGATTCCCCCCTGCGCTGTTGGAGAATGTGCCTAATTAATTGTGAGATGGGGAAACAGCTCTCATTGTTTGAACACTGTGTGGATTAAATTAAATATTCTGGACTGACATTCTGCTGTTTGGCCACAAGATGCCGCTATTTCCTAAACACAGGTACAGACTTCATATATATATTCATATTCATAAGAGAAGTGGGGTTTTACACAGAGTCTGGAGAGGAGAGAAGGAGACAGCAGCCATTAGAGGGAGCAGAGACTGAGGAACTGTGTGAGCATCACGGCATCCAGGTGTGAGAACATCCCTCAGTTACCAGAGCTGCAGCTAAGTGAAGCTGATCGTGTCCAAGACCCTGATCCTGTCCAGAGGAAGGAAGATTGCTGCCAGGAATGCTGATGAGAGCAGAGGAACAAAGCAACACACTGCGGTACCGCATGCTTGTTGGAGAGACATTTGTTCTGTTCAGAGTCACCAGCGGATGCTAAGCAGACCCTGGTTGGTAAGATCGTGCACGCACCTCATTACAGTGTTGGCGCCTAGAGACTGAGACCAGGCCTGTAGTTAGTTAGGCTTTCGGTTTGTGTCAGGCCACAAGTGTTACTACTGTTCATTGCAAGGACTCTATAACTTAAAGTGACATTTCACATTGGAGAGCTGATAACATTTTCACAAACTCAAGCCAGGCTGGTGTTTTTGCTCCGGAGGAATACTCAGGCATGTGCTACAGGACCATTTATGGGAGAGGGAATACTGTAGAGCTTGGTAAGATTGCAAGCTGTTGTGCTGCACCGCAGGCTAGCCCATACCACACACCCATACAGTAGTTTTTGTTTTTAGGGTAATAACAGGTAAGGTGTGGCAGTTTAGTTGTGCCCGCCAGTAGGTAAATTACTGCACTGTCTCCCTGCATCCATCAGAGGGCGCCGTGCTGTGCAGCGCAGGGGCCTCAGCCTTCGGGCTGGGTGTATGTAAATTTATTGTATGTTCCCAGCATTTGTGGTCGTGTTTATTGCCACATTTAAGTAAAATTCTGTTTTAGCAAAAGCTGGTGTTGGGGTTGCTTTCCTCGTTCGTGACTTCACTGTATCCTGGGAAGCCCACCCCGGTACACGGCTTACATAATGATCAGGCCTTGTCATAAGTTAGGCTCATAATCCAGAAGTATGCCGAATGACCCCCAATGTGCATGAACAAAAAAGTGGAAGTGGTAGTGGTGGAGGGGCTTGAGAAATGATGTGCCTGACTACTTGTCCGTTGACTTGTGCCCTGCCCTGGCAAAAGCCGGTCAGACAGTATTCTGCCGCCAGATATACAATTTTGGACATTTTGTTTGGCGCCGTAGTTTTTGCACATTCCCCCCAGTTCTGGCTTCCTTCCCTCCTCTAGAGTTTACAAACAACCAAACATTAATCTTGCCTTCCTGTTCCAGAAGCTGGCACAAAAGGAGGAGCTCGGGGCATATAGATCACTTCTACCAGAAGAGATAAGCGGTGCCTGTGTAATCTCTGTATAACTGGAAAGATCTGAGGCCAGAATGCACCAATTCATTCAGATTGCCTCAGCCAGAAGAGATAAGTGGCGCCTGTGTAGAACACCTCATCTCTGTATAATTGGAGAGATCTGACGCCAGAATGCATCAAGTCATTCAGATTGCTTCTACCAGAAGAGATAAGCGGCGCCTGTGTAACATGTCTCATCTCTGTAAGGCCTCATTCACACAAATGTATTTTCTTTCTTTTATTTTTTTTGCGGACCCATTGAAATAAATGGTTCCGCATACGGTCTGCCATAAAAACGGAAGTTACTCCATGTGCATTCCATTTTCGTATGCCCGTTCCGCAAAACAATAGAACATATCCTATTATTGTCCACTGTTCTATTAGGGGCCAGCTGTTCCATTCCGCAAAATACAGAATGCACACAGACGTAATCCGTATTTTTTGCGGACCTCAAAATTCATATGGTCGTGGGCATGAGCCCTAACTGGAGAGATCTGAGGCCAGAATGCACTGATTCCTTTGGGTCGCCTCTGCCAGAAGAGATAAGCGGCGCCTGTGTAGAACACCTCACCTCTGTATAACTGGTGAGATCTGGCGCCAGAATGCACCAGTTTTACCAGTTGGGGTAAACTGATCAGTCCCCTGTGCAAATGTGCGACTACGTCAATAAGGGGAGTGCGCCTCTAATAATCTGTCCGTATGTTACCTCAGCGGATTTTGTATTAAGACTGAGGCATGAAACGTGCGTCTTGGTGAATCTGTTTACAGGCACAATGTATACATATATAGATAGATAGTATATATCCCTCCAGCTTTCCCGTGATGGCCGCCTACAGTTGGATTTCCTGCACTAACATCACACTAGTTACAAGATATTTTCATGTTTGTGTCTTTCAGGTCCTCTTGTCGATGTTTGCTCCGCGCAGAGGTCACCAGCACCGCTATGAGGTAAGTCGGCCGCTAATTATCTTCATATTCTATAATCTGTACAGATTGACGGTTTGGTTATAAAGCCATCAGTAATGTGAGGTATTGATCTTAGTAATTACTGCTCTTCCCAAACAGCAGAGATAACCCGCAGATAATCCATATCAGCTCCACGGTATGTCCATTAATGTATTTCACGAAGAGTCTGCAAATCAGACGTGATGTAATAGCGCAGGGATCAGCCACACTGTATTCTGTACGGCTGATCCCCCAGAAGAGGCGCTGCGGAGCATACTGCTGCCAACGTTCCTGCTGCCGATGATGGGTGTCGGAATACCACAGCTGCCTGTACATGGGGCTGTGAAGCGACAGACCAGGGTGTCCATGCGGACCTGGTCTGATGAATCGGGTTATATCATGTGCATGGCCAGGTGTGTATGTGTCACTTACCAGGAGAAGAGATGGCACCAGGTGTACTATAGGAAGAAGGTGGCCTGTTCTGATGAGTCAGATTACATCATGTTCATGGCCAGGTGTGTGTGTGCCACTTACCTGGAGAAGAGATGGCGCCAGGTGTACTATAGGAAGAAGGTGGCCTGGTCTGATGAGTCAGGTTACATCATGTTCATGGCCAGGTGTGTATGTGTCACTTACCAGGAGAAGAGATGGCACCAGGTGTACTATAGGAAGAAGGTGGCCTGGTCTGATGAGTCAGGTTACATCATGTTCATGGCCAGGTGTGTGTGTGCCACTTACCTGGAGAAGAGATGGCGCCAGGTGTACTATAGGAAGAAGGTGGCCTGGTCTGATGAGTCAGGTTACATCATGTTCATGGCCAGGTGTGTATGTGTCACTTACCAGGAGAAGAGATGGCACCAGGTGTACTATAGGAAGAAGGTGGCCTGGTCTGATGAGTCAGGTTACATCATGTTCATGGCCAGGTGTGTGTGTGCCACTTACTTGGAGAAGAGATGGCGCCAGGTGTACTATAGGAAGAAGGTGGCCTGGTCTGATGAGTCAGGTTACATCATGTTCATGGCCAGGTGTGTATGTGTCACTTACCAGGAGAAGAGATGGCGCCAGGTGTACCATAGGAAGAAGGTGGCCTGGTCTGATGAAGCAGGGTGAATCATGTGCATAGCCCGGTGTGTGTGTGTCACTTACCTGACGAAGAGATGGTACCATGTGTGCCATATGGGAAGAAGACGGCCATATCTGATGAATCGTGTTACATCATGTGAACAACCGTGTGTGTCACTTACCTGGAGAAGAGATGGCACCAGGTGTACTATGGGAAGAAGGCGCTTGGTCTGATGAATCAGGTTACATCATGTGCATGACCAGGTGTGTATGTGTCACTTACCTGGGGAAGAGATGGCACCAAGTGTACTATGGGAGGAAGGTGGCCTGGTCTGATGAATCAGGTTACATCATGTGCATGGCCAGTTTTGTATGTGTCACCTACCTGAAGAAGAGATGGTACCATGTGTGCCATGGGAAGAAGATGGCCAGGTCTGATGAATTGTGTTACAGCATGCAAACAGCCGTGTGTCTCACTTACCTGGAGAAGAAATGGCACCAGGTGCACTATGAGAGGAAGGTGTTCTGGTCTGAGGAATCACATTAAATCATGTGGACGGCTGGGTGCATTCATGTGAACAACCGTGTGTGTCACTTACCTGGAGAAGAGATGGCACCAGGTGTACTATGGGAAGAAGGCGCTTGGTCTGATGAATCAGGTTACATCATGTGCATGACCAGGTGTGTATGTGTCACTTATCTGGAGAAGAGATGGCACCGTCGACAAGAAGGTGCAGACAGTGCAATGCTCTGGACAATGTTCTGCTGGAAACCTTGGGTTCTGGCATGATGTGGATGTGACATTTACCCCCTTCATGGCAACAGTGCCCCCTAATGGCAGTGCCCTCATGCAGAATAAATGGTGTCTTTTGTTTGCTATTTGCTTTTTGTAATTTAATTCTAATTACGCCCCTGCCTCGCCATTAGTCTCTCGCCCATACAGTTTTTAGAAGTTTTGTGGGTTAAAAGAGCCCCCTGCATATTTCTGACTTGGTTGTTGGCATTGCCAGAATCCCCCTCCTCCGCGCACATACAGTGTATTATCTACCTCGCATCTGTTGCTGATGGCAGAACTTGTGGTGATGTTTTGGTAATAATGTTTTTGTCATTTAAGCATTTCTCAAAAAAAAATATTTCTATAAGTTCACCAAAGGTAAACCTATTAACTGTGTGTTATTTTCGTGCAAGGGCTATGCAAAAAAAAAGCCTTATCGTGCTCTGCATCTGTTTACCCTGTAGGCGACCATTATAATGGGTGCACTTGATAAACGCGGGGCACTAAGTCTGGATAATAATTGCATTGTTATGGCTTTGGGTATAAGACGGTTGTACTATTAAGACCACAGGGGATGCGTGTGATGGAACGATCCCACATTAGGACAGACTATGTTATTGTTAATACCAATGGGAAAAAAGACGAAGAATTTGTATTGACCTGTAATTCAGTATATCATCATGGTAAGTTAAAGGGGTTCTCTGCTTTTGACAATCCCTACTTATTAGAAGGCCTTCTTTTGACAAGCTGGGACCCCCGGTGATCACCTGTGATCTGTGAAGAAACTTGGCGGTAGGTAATTACTTTCCCTGCAGCGCCCCCACAGGTGAAATTAAACATTACACAGTGTCCTTTCAGGTTGTCTGTGTAATACAGGACAGGTCCTCCAGAGCGAGGGAGAGGAGCTTTTTATAACCGCCCTTCATTCTGGCCAAGAGACGTGGACCCCCTTTTATGAACAGGGTGTTTAAAAATACGTTTTCTAAACGGGACAACACCTTTAAGTTACACCTCAATACTGGATGTCCTGGATGGATGCGCTTTCTTCGCACAGCTTTCTCTTTCTTAAAGGGGTTCTCCTGGAATGATTTAAAGTGGCCTCCAGCAACCTGTCCTAGTATGTGAGCAGCACTGGTTGCCTCCACTTGCACAGCTCCCTAGGTGGGTGATGGGGTGTGTCCTCACTGCACACTACACATTGGTGAGCGTTTCTGTCAGGCTGCTCAGCCAGGATTGCATACTGTAGTCAAAATTATACCTTTACCATCTATTGTAGAGCAGTGCAGTAAGTCCCCGCCACCTCACTGTCAAGGCCTATGGTGTATGCCGTGACACTGTTGCCACACCTGCTGTTGCCGATGGCAACATGTTGCTGTTTTGGCATGTTGTGGCAGTGTCACGGGTTTTGCTGTGTGCGCCGTGACTTGCTGGCCACGCATGCTGTTGCCTGCGGCAACCTGTTGCCTTTTGCGTGTGTGTGCAATTCCCCTTTAAGTAGTGTCTCCCTGCTGTGTGGTGTGTGTGGGGTTAATTCACTGGCTGGAGCAAAGTGGTGAGTTGGGTGAGGTCTCAGGTCTCTTTATATACTTTGGCTTGGAGACTGAGATCAGTTTTGGTTTGTCTGCCTTGCATGAGAGATGGTTGCGCTGTGCATGGATAAGATCTGAGGGCCATCCAAGTTTGACATACTGTCACGGTAGGGAGTGGGGGAAACTCCCCACCGTACAATGTCACCAAATACTAGGCCATAGGAGCTGGTCACCTCCTAAAGCTTCCCTAAAATAGCCCTAGTCTCCTGGCTGTATGAGCCGCCTTCAATGTTGAGGGGGCTCATACCCACGAACCTAGAGGTCTAGGAATCCCTGCATCGCCCTCAACATCGTGACAGGGCAGAGACCTCCTGTTCATCCATCACCACGGATGAAAGGCGTCTCCAGCGGCCCAGTAGCAGACAAGGAGAAAGACAATGCAGCAACTGCACGGCAGGTAAGAACACAGTGTAACAACTGAACATCAAACACTTACCTGCCGCTTGCAATTGCTGCATTGTCTTTCTCCCTGTCAGCTACTGGCATCATCCGTGGTGATGGATGAACAGGAGGTCTCTGCCCTGTCACGATGTTGAGGGCGATGCAGGGATTCCTAGACCTCTAGGTTGACTTTATGTTAGGATGCCTTTCCCGTGACCCTCGCGTTATACGCATTTTGGCCAACACTGATTACTGGTTGTTCACCCTTCTCGACCCCCGCTACAAAGAGAACTTCTCATCTCTCATTCCTGTGGTGGAGAGGACGAGCAAAATGGTGTAATACCAGAAGGTCCTTGTGGAAAAATTGCTCCAAAAATTTCCAGCTGACAACGTTGGCGGCAGAGTCCGTAGTTCCTTGGGCAACCGAGGGGAACAAACAGCAGTTCCAACAGAGGCAGGACAACACTCTCCAAGGCCTGGGACAGTTTCATGACACCCCGTCAGCACCCTCACCCTGATGCGCGGCCTAGTGTCACAAGGAGGTATATGTTTTGGAAGATGGTAAAGGAGTACGTAGCAGACCGTGTCAGCATCCTCAGTGATCCCTCAGTGCCTTACAACTACTGGGTGTCCAAGCTGGACACGTGGCACGAACTGGCGCTCTACGCCTTGGAGGTGCTGGCCTGCCCTGCCGCCAGCGTTTTGTCTGAGCGGGTATTTAGTGCTGCTGGCGGCATTATAACAGATAAGCGCATCCGCCTGTCAACTGAAAATGCTGGCCGGTTGATTCTTAGCAAAATGAACAAGGGCTGGATGGCCCCCGACTTCTCTGCTCCACCAGAGGAAAGCGGCTGAACATAAAGGCACTTTACATGTGGCTCTTATGGGATATTGAATACTCTGTATTCCCATGGACTCCTTCCACCACAAACAAGGGTATATGGTTCAATCTCTCTTTTCTCGTCCTTCTCCATCATATCAACATGCTTATTAGGCTGCCCTCACCCCTAATGTTTTAGAGGGTCAGATCAGCAGCAGACCTTTACCCCCCTAATGTTTTAGAGGGTCACCAGCAGCAGGCCCTCGCCCCTAATGTTTTTGAGGGTCACCAGCAGCAGGCCCTCGCCCCTAATGTTTTTGAGGGTCACCAGCAGGCCATCAATCATAATTTTTCAAGGCTGTGTATGATGCCCTCCTTCATGTGTAACAAAGGGTGTATTGGAGCGCCGGATCCTTGTAATTTTTGGCAGCCCTTTCCCTTAGTGCATAGGCTTTGAGTGTAGGAGTCCCACTACCTGAACCATTGTACCACAATGTGAATGAGGCCCAGCAGCGACCTTGGAGTCCAAGATGTATCCAGACATTCTCCCCCTGCTGTTCCGGAAACATGTTGGTGGTGTTTCCATCAATTTCTGACCTTTTCCTAACCCTCCCCTCTTCAGAGCAGGGGGTGCCTGGTTTAATGCTTGGGTTCTCCCATTGACTTCTAAAGTGTTCTACTCGAGCACCAGAGCACTTTAGTGCTCGATCAACACAACTGCTTACTTTCATAGATCAAATGCATATTGCTCAGGGGTCGAGTCGAGGGGGAACGGTGGGAACGGCGTTCCTGCACTTTTTCTTATGGCAGGAACGCCGTTCCCTTTCATCATAGTCTGTGTGCGGCGGGGCAGGCAGTGTGCGGCGGCGGCGGCAGGCACTGAGATGAGCGCTTCCATTGTGGAAGTGAAGCGCTCATCTCCATGGTGATCTGTTTCTGTTTATATCGCTGTCCTCAGGACAGCGATACAAACAGAAGGCTGCGGAGGAGCAGGGCAGGGAGGTGTGTCCCTTTTCTGTTCCTCTGATAGGCTGCCGGCACTACTAGGCCGGCAGCCTATCAGAGGCCGGCGTAGGCAGTGCGATGACGTCATTGCGCCGCCGGCCTGAGCCGTACAGCGCTGGAGTCAGGACACAGGCTGGAAGAGGCCTGCATCGCTCCAAACAGGTAAGTATAAGTGTTCATCTTTTTATTTTTTTAACTATATTATACTGGCACATGATTGGGGGATTTGGGGGGGCCCTGGTATTATGCTGGGCTGGCACATGATTGGGGGATTTGGGGGGGCCCTGGTATTATGCTGGGCTGGCACATGATTGGGGGATTTGGGGGGGCCCTGGTATTATACTGGGCTGGCACATGATTGGGGAATTTGGGGGGGCCTGGAATTACTGGCACAGATTGGGGGGGGGGGTGTCTGGTATTACTGCCACATGATTGGGGGGGTCTGTCTGGTATTACTGCCACATGATTGGGGGGTCTGTCTGGTATTACTGCCACATGATTGGGGGGTCTGTCTGGTATTACTGCCACATGATTGGGGGGTCTGTCTGGTATTACTGGCACATGATTGGGGGGGGGTCTTGTATAGTGGCACATGATTGGGGGGGTCTGGTATAGTGGCACATGATGGGGGGGTCTGGTATAGTGGCACATGATGGGGGGGTCTGGTATAGTGGCACATGATTGGGGGGTCTGGTATTACTGGCACATGATTGGGGGGGGGTCTGGTATTACTGGCACGTGATTGGGGAATTTTGGGGGGGGTCTGGTATTACTGGCACATGATTGGGGGGGCTGTTATTACTGGCACATGATTGCGGGGGCTGTTATTACTGGCACATGATTGCGGGGGCTGTTATTACTGGCACATGATTGGGGGGGGTCTGGTATTACTGGCACGTGATTGGGGAATTTTGGGGGGGGTCTGGTATTACTGGCACATGATTGGGGGGGCTGTTATTACTGGCACATGATTGCGGGGGCTGTTATTACTGGCTGATGAGAGGCACTGGGGCTCTTATCTGAGGTCTGATTGGGGGTCATTCATATTGGGTTCTGAGCTGAGGATTGATCTGAGGTCTTATTAACATTGGGGATCTTATTGGGGCTGTTAGCTGAGGTCTGATTAACATTGGGGGTCTGATTGGTGGTCTGACCTGAGGTGTAATAAAAAATATTTTTTTCTTATTGTGCCCACTTCCAGCCCGGAGCAGCTTGGAGAAAAAAGGCCTCACAGTCCCACACTCCTTCTGCTTGGCCAAGCCTGCCAGCACCCCTGAGTCTTCAGAACTGTAAGTAAATTATATATAAGGGGAGGTTTTGTTTTGATCACAATGTGTACATTTGGCTCAGTCCGCAGCGACACAAATTACAGCATGCTAGACTTTCTGTGCTTTTTTTTTTTTTTTCATTCACATGTATTGTATTTTAAAGGGGTTTTCCCATCTCAGACAATGGGGGCATATCGCTAGGATATGCCCCCATTGTCTGATAGGTGTGGGTCCCTATATATATTTGTTTATTTCATGTTAATTTTGCAGTTGTTTATGTAAACTGGCACTTTACAATAAATGTTGCACTGAATTTTCAGCGAAATATATATTATAAAAATTTTTTTTGGGGGGGGGGGGTTTGCAGTGGATCTTGGGTGAGTTCCCACACTTTTTTCCCCAGGACTTGACCCCTGATATTGCTCCTCTAGGCAGTCCTCTGTGAATCACTTTAATGCCCTCTGCTCCAGATCAATTGCTCCTATCGACACCAACACATTGGAACAACCTGCGACTGTGGGAAGGAAGGACTTCAGTCTCTGAATGCAAAGAATGTTCCTGATAGCAATGAATAATTGTTGTGTACTTCATCTTATACAGTGATTATGGTGTGTTCCCATCTTGTAAAGTAGGATATGAAATCATCAGGGTTCCCACCTCCAGGACCCCGAATGATCCTGAGAATAAAGGGGCTATAGTGCTGATGTAGTGCTGCATGTCCTTCACAGTTTTTCCCCGACCACCTACTATATGCGGACAGCACAGCCTCAATCAAGTGAGTGGGGACAGCTGAAGTTTTCTAACCACCGCGTAAGGAAAGCCTAGAAGGGGGTGCTGCGCTACACCGGCGCCCCTTATTCAGGATCATGGGAGTTGTCAAGGTTGGACCACCACTGATCACAAATTCACTTCTTGAAAGTTTATAGCAAATCTGAATAATACCCAAGCATTCTGACTCTGCTAATTTCGGAAGTGCTTTTGAAGTGAACGGAGAGATTCGCACTTGCGTGAACACCTCTCCTTTCCTGGTCGGTCTACCATTCCTGAAATAGGAGCAGGTGTCAGAGGTGGGACCTGTGACAATCAGACATTTATGGCATACCCTCTGGATACGCCATACATGTCCCCAATAGGAATACCCATTTAAGGCCTATTTCACACTTGCGTTGTGGCATTCTCAAAACTGGGCCAAAACGGATCAGTTTTGTCCCCATTTATTGTCAATGGGTAGAAAACTGATCAGGATGCATTTTGTTCAGTTTTGTTGCGTTTTTTCACCGGACACAAAACCGTTGCAAGCTGCAGTTTTGTGTCCAGTCTGTGAAAAGCTACAAGCCGCATCCGTTACCATTGACTTACATGGATAAAGTTTGTACCGTTTCGCTGACCGGACACACAACCTCAGCTTGCAACGGTTTTGTGTCCAGTCAAAAAACTGAAAACTGAACGGAATGCATCTTGAAGCTTGTTGGCAAAAAACGGTTCCGGTGCCCATCAACTTGATTTTCATACCGGATACCGTTTGTTCCGTTTTTATTTAATACAACCGGATCCGGCTGAAACGGATGCATCCAGATGTATTAAATAGCACAGATCCGTTTAATTCCGGTTCTGAGATCCTCTGCCGGATCTCATCACCGGAATGCCACAACGCCGGTGTGAAACAGGCCTGAGATTAAACCATGAAATTGTCGAATACAAAAAAAATGACCCAGTGAATAAGAATATTTTTCTTTTTATTAATAAAATGACAGTGGGAGTACAGATCACGGCACTGTCCTCACATCTCCTACATAGAATAGAAAATACTATTTATTTTAAAAGGCTTGTCACTCTCTACAGTGAATTGGAGCCAGTTACATTATAAACCTAGAGGGATGTGGCCATACGGTGACTGACCATACCAAAGAGAAGCAGATTTATCATGTCAGCGCTCGGCAAGTGACCAGGGACAGCGCGACTGATAAGGGAGAGGTTATCGAGCGGCCCCGAGCTGTGGCCACTGCTAGTATAGGATCAGCTACCTCCATGGGTCAACCATAGATCAAATAACCGACGTCAGACTGATTTGGCGGGGTGATCACACCATTTCCAATCACACTAGATTGATAAAAAAAAGTTCATTAGGGACACACTACAAGTCCCAGCAGGTATGGAAATACACTGAAAAACTATAAATGTTACCCCACAGTAATATATCTCACCCCTAGGCATAACGGGCATGTAGAAATAACAAAAAACATCATGGTACGACAGTGAACCCCAAGTATTGTCTAATCGTCTGGACACAGAGGTCTCAACCGACGCCAGCAACAAGTGAATGGGCCTGAGCTAAACTGTGATCAACAGGGGTGTCGGGAGCTGGGCCCCCACCAGTCTGATTGGGAGGAAATCTAGTCTTGTGTTTATGACCATAATGGAAGAAATTTGGCCACCGCTTCCTGGGGTATCATCTGGGAAATGCTCAGCAAACTGCCAGATTTTCTTGCCAAAATGTTTCTTTAATTTGAATTTTCTACGTGTGTTAATTACCAACCAGATGCTGCCTGTTCATTATATATATATATATATATATATATATATAAAATATGTCTAAATTTATGCCATCATAATGTCCCAGTCCTGAGGGCCCATGCCGACCATCACCATCAGTGTTCTCCCAGCTCCAGGCCCATACAGGGATAGGACATCAGCCTGGATTCTGCAAAACCTCTTCAGGATACCTGCACATGGGTGTGGGTTGTGTAACACAATTTCTGCGCGTTTCTGCAACAAATTTGCATGTGTTTTTTTTAGGTTTTTGGTACAGGTTTGTCTCATTGCATTGCAAAGGGTGAAATATGCACCAGAAAAATAGCACATGCTGCGTGCGGATTTCTAAATCTACACGGGCAATTTCCGCACGGTAATGTCCAATCTCATTCACTTTGCTGTAACTGTATTAGGCCTCATGCACACGACCGTTGTGTGTTTTGCGGTCTGCAAATTGTGGATCCGCAAAACACGGCGTCCGTGTGCGTTCCGCAATTTGCGGAACGGCACGGACAGCCATTGACAAGAAAATGGACAAGAATAGGACAGGTGATATATTTGTTTGCGGGGCCACGGAACACTCCGTGTGCTGTCCGCATCTTTTGCGGCCCTATTGAAGTGAATGGGTCCGCATCCAAGCCGCAAAACAACGGTCGGGTGCATGAGGCCTTGCACTGCGTATTCTCTGCACGTAATCTGCATCTTGTGCAGTTACCCATAGGCTGTATTCGCAGGCAAACACCTCAAATATCTGCAATTTATATATGCATTTTTTGGTGGCTTATTGTACAAGCCATTTCTG
Organism: Bufo gargarizans; assembly: GCF_014858855.1. Classification (NCBI taxonomy): domain Eukaryota; kingdom Metazoa; phylum Chordata; class Amphibia; order Anura; family Bufonidae; genus Bufo; species Bufo gargarizans. Next base: position 13,774,809 of record NC_058090.1, on the reverse strand, counting down.
AAGCTATATTAAACCCCCGTGGCCGTGTTCATTGATTTTCTGCTGCGGATTTGCAGTTTAAATGCCCGTGGGTCTGCACGCAACTCATTCACACATGGCCGCCCGCCTCGGCTTGCAAGCAGAATCCACCCAAGTTATTTCCACCCACAAAGCGGATTTCAGATTCTATGGCCTCAAACAATGATGAGGATTTCCATGAAAAAATGGAGGCAGATTCCAGTTGGATTCAGGCCCGGAATACGCACGCGATCCATGTGAAAAATCAGCGGTGAATATACCCCATGACAGACTGCCTAAATATCTGGCCGCAGTGTGTTAGCCCCCAAAAATAACTATTGTCAAAAGCAGCTGATGGCTTTACTAGCACCGCACCGAAAAATACAGAATAACCAAGAAATAGTCCCAGTTGTATATATATTTTTTTAGGTAAATTCTACATTATATACATTTTTATAGTTGTGGATTAAATTCATACTATAAATGGAAACTGCTAAAATAGTTTTATTTTTATATTTTTTTAATTAATGGCCACTTTTTCTATTCTCCAGCGTTTTCCTTCGTCCTGGTGAAGTGATAAGAAGAAGTGATCTTTGGTAACGACTAGTGAACCTGAATGACGACCCCAGGTAAATGCTGAGAAACACTAAGGTAACTATTTCCTGACACATATCGCAGGTTCAGTGTGGAACATCACCGGACACTTTACATACAGATATGGAGGGTTTATTTGCAGATTCTTTACTTGCACTGATCCTAGGATCTGATCCTGCATTTACTGCTTGTTCAGTGTCTGCAGAGGATTTAAAGTGTGTGTGCTGACAAAGGTTTTACTTTCCAGTAACAACCAGGTGAAATTTGAATGCAGCCCCGGAGTATAATACAGGATGTAACTCAGGATCAGTACAGGATAAGTAATGTATGTACACAGTGACTGCACCAGCAGAATAGTGAGTGCAGCTCTGGAGTATAATACAGGATGTAACTCAGGATCAGTACAGGATAAGTAATGTATGTACACAGTGACTGCACCAGCAGAATAGTGAGTGCCGCTCCGGAGTATAATAACAGGATAAGTAATGTAGGTACACAGTGACTGCACCAGCAGAATAGTGAGTGCAGCTCGGAGTATAATACAGGATGTAACTCAGGATCAGTACAGGATAAGTAATGTATGTACACAGTGACTGCACCACAGAATAGTGAGTGCAGCTCCGAGTATAATACAGGATAAGTAATGTATGTACACAGTGACTGCATCAGCAGAATAGTGAGTGCAGCTCTGGAGTATAATACAGGGTGTAACTCAGGATCAGTACAGGATAAGTAATGTATGTACACAGTGACTGCACCAGCAGAATAGTGAGTGCAGCTCCGGAGTATAATACAGGATAAGTAATGTATGTACACAGTGACTGCATCAGCAGAATAGTGAGTGCAGCTCTGGAGTATAATACAGGGTGTAACTCAGGATCAGTACAGGATAATAATGTATGTACACAGTGACTGCACCAGCAGAATAGTGAGTGCAGCTCCGGAGTATAATACAGGATATAATTCAGGATCAGCACAGGATAAGTAATGTATGTACACAGTGTCTGCACCAGCAGAATAGTGAGTGCAGCTCTGGAGTACAATACAGGATGTAACTCAGGATCAGTACAGGATAAGTAATGTATGTACACAGTGACTGCACCAGCAGAATAGTGAGTGCAGCTCTGGAGGATAATACAGCATGTTACTCTATATGTAAAGTGTATAATGATACACAAAGGTGAACCTATATTTAATCGCTGTTGTGCTCTATGTAGTTCACTCCCCATTATATGTATGTACATTATACATCCGTTGTCTCCTAACAGTCGGCACTTGCATCACTTTTTACATATTTGCAAATTAACCAAATGAAGTAACTCTAACAATTTGCTCAAGAACTAACGCATCTATACATCCTGGTTAATTTCTCACTGTACAGTAATAATCCTTTGATAGATATTAGTATTTCCCTATAAATATTCTTATTGGAGAATAGGATTCATGACATTGCTTTATGTATATCATGTCTACTATACACATTCAGAAATTCGCTCATATACTTCAGAACGGTCGTTCCACACATAACAATGGCTTTGCCCTTGTGGGAATGCAAGTACTTTAATACAAATAATGTGTAATCTACAGGATCATATTATGTGATAGAATGGTGCCCAGTACACATATTTAATGGTCATCACCCTCCAAACAGTCAATGACAGGAGATTCATGTACGTCAGCAGAACTGCGAGTTCAGATGCCCACAGACCCCTGATGACATCACCAGTGAGTGTGGTAATGGGGGCCCATGGGTGTAACCTTCTATATCCTTGGGAAAAGCTTCATCATCTTAAGTAACCCAGAGAAGGGGGTAAGACTGCACCATCTCATTCACTAATGTGAACATGGCGTCCCGGCAAGTCCAGCCCGGCTACAAGAGGCCTCATATTACTTTTTGAGGTGTACATAATGGGCAGGACTGAGACAAACATGGCATTAATAGGGTTATATGCAAAAATAAAATGTGTAATCTCCATCTTGATGAAAGATTCTGTGCAAAATCTCGCATGGTGACGTGATGACATCATGCCGGACGGTGTGGTGACGTCATACATCACTGCGCCCAAGATTTTGCACGGGATCTTCAACCAAGATGGCTGCGGCGGCCTCTTCACTTGCAAATAGATAAGGTGAGTATGAATTCCCCCCCCCCCTCCCAAACTGATTTGTTACCACGAAGGACAAGGACATTTGTCTTCACAGCAAATTGAATTTTCCCTGAAATTTGGATACTTCGGATACTTCGATTTGCTCAACGCTGGCCATCAATATTAGGGATGAGCGAATCGACTTCAGATGAAAAACATCCAAAGTCAATACGCATAAAAGTTTATTAGAATACTGTATGGAGTGAGCGAGGCTTCGGGTAATAACTTCAGAAATTAATTTCTACTGTAAAAAAACTTTTACCGAACTCGGGTTTGTTTCCAAGGTACCAGGGCAGCACAGCGCCATGCACTGGTTAGTGGCCATGAGTGGTACTGCAGCCCTGCTTCAAATAAATGGGGGCAGTGTTGCAGTAACCAGGCACGGCCACTACACAGTGTATGGCAGCCTGTTCAAACGTATGATCGGCAGGCTGCTGGGTATTCGACCCCCACCGATCTGATATCGATGTCCTCTCATTGCTCTGGCCACTGTTTGGCTTAGACTCGCTGTTTACTACTACATTCCCCCTACATGCAGCAGTCGGTAATCTGCCCATCAGTATAACATCGATCCGGTCGAATTGATCAAACTGGAGGAACGCTGCTAAAGTGCAAACCTGCAGAAAGTAAATGGTACGTCAATGATCTATCCGTTCCCTGCAGTAATGGAGCAATCAATAAATCAATGAGCTCTGACGGCTTTCATCAGCACCGATGCAGATCTAGGGCTGCATGTCATGTCAGCGGGCAGATATTCATTATCTTCCACAATGCTACATGGAGAAGAGACCGTCATCTCCACTAGCCTCAGTGCACATTCCACCAGCTGTGGCCGGGTCATAAGAAAATAAACAGCCTGTACTACGGATACCCCTGAGAAACAGCACCACCGCTGACTTATAGGCAGGGTTTGGTATTGCAGTTTAGCTTCATTCACTTAACTGGGAAAGAGCTGCAAGAACACAACCCATCGATGAGACTGGAACCGTTTCTGGAATCTGCCATCATCTTACGAGGTTAGATTAACCCTTTAAGTCTGGGTGTAATTAAAATGAATTAGGCACGTATGTTACCGGGTCCAGTGACACTATGACTTGTCACTACCACAAATATCTACCGTACTAGGGAACCGGACATGTTCATGGATCACTTTAACATTTTCTCAGTACATCCCCAATTTGTATTGTTTTCTTAATCTAAAAAATGATCTGTACCTTTTAAATTTTTTTAAAAATGAGGCAAAATATGAATTACATTATTGAAACTTTTCAAGGGCCTTAATGTTTAACCCTAAACTTTAAGCCAGTGATGGCTCCCCCTAGTGGAAAACCAGTGGAACAGCGACAAGTGGCTCTAAAACGGGCATAGACAAAAGACAGTAAAAGTCCTCCTTGACAAACGAAGCCTAAGAAGAAGACATTTTGGATACTTAACGTTTTAAAAAGCAGAATTAACGACTTGGGTTCTAGTCTTGAGATCGGTGACATCTGTCCCGCTCCAACAAATAGATATGATTGATAAGGACGTGTAACCTCCGCTTACTCAAGACCCAAAATCAATCAAAAACCTGGGTCGAGAGGGCGAAAGCCTCTAAATGACACAACGCTATATATATAGAGAGAGTATAAAATGCAGCAATATATCGATAAATCAGTTATTTAACCCATCCAGAAAGATAAGCACTAGGCAACCAAACGGGCCGAGGATGCCAGTGCAAACCAGGCCTTCACGTGACCATCAGCGAGCGCCACAACCGGCGTCACGCAACCCTGTCGCTCACCCCAATGGCTAGTCTCCCAGATATATATAATAAGTAAATGTATATTGATTACAGCTATCCCTACTGTACATAGGTTTCTACTATGTTCACATGACGATAATTATCAAGTGCTAACTGGAGCCGAGCCTAGATAATGAACCGGCTACCTAGAAGATGACTACCGGCACGGAGTACACGTGAGTATATGCACGGAATCGGCAGGAGAGTAACAACACTTATTTGCTGGTGATCTACACGTCTAGGACCAAAAAAAAAGATGTTGCGCTAAAGTGTCCTGCGCTGTCACTACAACCGTGCAAGACGGCTCAAAGGCCGGTGCACTTGTGTCATGATTAGATACGCTATTTGCTTGGTTAAAAATTAAATTGCACTTAAATTCTAAGTCACCCCACGTGGATAATCTAAAAACCCCACTAATTAGATATACATATATGTCCTATATAGATATATCCCTCAATAATACTACTTCCGCAGCCTCGCAGGCAGAACGGGCCACACGACCTTCCTTCGCGCCGTTCTCGGCTTCCATCCCACAAAGTATAAAAGTCACCTGGGTTTTGCTACAAAAAGTTCACTGTGGGTTTTGAAGGCTCGACGGGATCCTTGCTCTCTAGTGCAAGAAATGTTATTAAACCTGAGCTTAAGTCTCAAAAGGGCCTCGAAAAAAAAAAAAAGAGAGGACCCGGCGTTTCTTGGTTAGCGTTTGCCCTGAATTGGTGAAGCTCAGAATGAAGACGTCTTCTCGTTCTTCATCTCTCTACATGCCAAAACTTCTCAAGCCTTCTTCCAACTCCTTTTGTAAGATTTGCCAGCCGTCGGCTCGGCCTCTGTTACCTTACAACTTCTTCAGTTTTCCCCTGTCCTCCACTCTCCATGGCAGGGGGATGTGGGGGAGAAGATCCCAGTAGACTCTTTCAGCCCCCTTGAAAAAAGAAAGTACTCCTAAGATGGCAGCATTGTGGCAGGCTCATAAAATGTCGTCGTAATCCAGCAGCTTGGAGTGTTGGCGAGTCTTCCAGAGACGATATAATCGGAAATCGAAATATCTTTCGATCAATTGCTTTCCTGCAAAATGAGAAGAGGAGAAAAAAACAAAAACCATCAGTATCGATGTGCGTCTGGACCAGCAGCCCACATGATAATGCAAGGTCCCTGAAGGGCTGAAACGATGACCTGATGCCAACTGAGAAGCCATGAGGCCCCATAGGCTCGTATGGGTGCCAGCCTACTCGGAGCTTGTACAAAGCCATAAGGCGGCAGGTGCATGAGGCTCTCATTTCCAGAAGTGTGCCCAAGGCGCTGGGCATTTAGACACAGGGAATGTGCGCTGGTTGCATTGCAGCGTGGCCTCTTCTCCATTGAATTCTGTGGGGAAGGCGGTCACTGTAAATGCAGGGTTATAGGGACCCTAAACCAAAGGTGGGACATGCAGACAGATGGGATTACTATGTAGATACCCATGATAACACAGTACGGGAGTATGGGTCCTGTATCTGCATATGTCCATATAAACCTTTACAGGCTGGGGCCCAGTCACAGAAATGACCTCATTAGGCCCCATGCACACAACCATATGTGCTTTTGCATTCCACAAATCATGGATACCGGCCATGTGCAACCCGCATTTTCCACTTCCGCAGGTCCCGCACTATGTTACAAATTCCTATTTTTATCTGCAAAATGGACAAGAATAGGAAATGTTCTATTTATTTATTTTTTTGCGGAGCTGCGAAATGCACATATGGGTGCGGACAGTACATGGTGCTTCTTTTGTGGCTGCACTGGTCTGCATCCAGACCAAAAATATCATCATGTGAATGAGGCCTTAACCAGATAATCCCCAGTAGTTTATGATTAAGTGCAATCATCCTTATTATTTGCAACCCACATTGCTACCTAAATATAAGAGCCGACCAGCGCTGTTTAAATCCATGGGCCAGAAAAAAATTCCTGTTGTTTCCCGCACCCTGGTCGTTGACAAGATAAGGATAAGCCTCTCTGCGAATGATCCGTAATTATCGTCTTATTCCTGAAATCTTTCCAAAACTCGCCCAGGAATCTGCTTGTGACAAATATGGACAGTGTGACTGATCCCGATTACTCCAGGGAGATCTAATCAAATGGTTTCAATTATCTGAGCAGAAAATTAAACCGCCAAGCAGATGCTCGCTCCATCCTCCCTGATGTGACATCCGTCACGAGGTGCTGGGCAGGAGCTTATTCTGGGCATGGGGGACCTGTCTTTAGTGCGCCGCTCACTGCCGACTATTGGCATGGGGTGTGCATGACGAGCGTCAAGTGAGATGTTTGGACCATTGCTGGGGGTCTTACCTTGTGCTGATAACTCAAGGGGGGACTTGAATTCGATCTGGTGCGGACTCATTAGGTTCTTCAAATTCTGGAAAAGCTGAGAGGGCAAAGTGACACGATGAGTACAGGATGTAAAATAAGGACGGTCCATTATGCCAAGCAGATTTTACAAGCATACACGGGCCCCCATGGCTGAGAAGCAAAGATAGGAAGGGCCACAATTTCTCCTAGATTAGCTTCAAGCAAGTCAATGGGCCAATAAAGCAGCTACAGTCTTCTTTTAGTGCTTAAAGGGGTTGTCTGGGTAGATAACATTTTTTTTTAAAGGGGCAGAATCCAGTGTGCTGAGCCTGAGGACAGGAAGTGGAGAGGAGCGTGGATCAGAACAGCGGCATGACACTGCTGCAGCCAGTCACTGGCCTCAGTGGTCGCGTCACATGACCTCTGAGAGCAGTGATTGGTTGCAGTACTCATTAGGAGCATACTGGCACATCATCCCTGCAGCCGAACAAACAAAACCGGGCCAGAAGGATTGGAGCACCAGTGCTGGAAGTGGCAGGGAATTCTATAAGTATACATTATACAACCCGTTTAGCAACCCCACAGACATCCCACTTAGAGGCATGTCTCATTATCTTCCCTCCCTGGACCCACCATACCTTCTCTCCATTGGGGTTCCCCAGCACGTAGCACCCCATAATGTGTATCACATTGGGTTCTGGATTAATTTTGCTCATCAGTTTACTCAGTCTTTTCCAAAATCTAAGGAAGCAGAAGAATAAAATATTCAAAAGACTGTTCTATGGATAAAGCTTCTTGTACATAAGTTATACATCTTCTTATATAATAATCTGTACAGCTGGTATAAGTTATACATCTTCTGTATATAGTGACATGGACCATGCTGGTATAACCTGGGCATCTCCTGTATATAATTATATATGTACAGCTGGTATAAGTTATACATCTTCTTGTATATAGTGATATGGAGCATGCTGGTATAACCTGGGCATCTCCTGTATATAATTGTATATGTACAGCTGGTATAACCTGGGTATCTCCTGTATATAATTATATATGTACAGCTGGTATAACCTGGGTATCTCCTGTATATAATTATATATGTACAGCTGGTACAACCTGGGTATCTCCTGTATATAATTATATATGTACAGCTGGTATAACCTGGGCATCTCCTGTATATAATTATATATATGTACAGCTGGTATAACCTGGGTATCTCCTGTATATAATTATATATATGTACAGCTGGTATAACCTGGGTATCTCCTGTATATAATTATATATGTACAGCTGGTATAACCTGGGTATCTCCTGTATATAATTATATATGTACAGCTGGTATAACCTGGGCATCTCCTGTATATAATTATATATGTACAGCTGGTATAACCTGGGTATCTCCTGTATATAATTATATATGTACAGCTGGTATAACCTGGGTATCTCCTGTATATAATTATATATGTACAGCTGGTATAACCTGGGTATCTCCTGTATATAATTATATATGTACAGCTGGTATAACCTGGGCATCTCCTGTATATAATTATATATATGTACAGCTGGTATAACCTGGGTATCTCCTGTATATAATTATATATATGTACAGCTGGTATAACCTGGGTATCTCCTGTATATAATTATATATGTACAGCTGGTATAACCTGGGTATCTCCTGTATATAATTATATATGTACAGCTGGTATAACCTGGGTATCTCCTGTATATAATTATATATGTACAGCTGGTATAACCTGGGTATCTCCTGTATATAATTATATATGTACAGCTGGTATAACCTGGGTATCTCCTGTATATAATTATATATGTACAGCTGGTATAACCTGGGTATCTCCTGTATATAATTATATATGTACAGCTGGTATAACCTGGGCATCTCCTGTATATAGTTATATATGTAAAGCTGGTATAACCTGGGTATCTCCTGTATATAGTTATATATGTAAAGCTGGTATAACCTGGGTATCTCCTGTATATAATTATATATGTACAGCTGGTATAACCTGGGTATCTCCTGTATATAATTATATATGTACAGCTGGTATAACCTGGGTATCTCCTGTATATAATTATATATGTACAGCTGGTATAACCTGGGTATCTCCTGTATATAATTATATATGTACAGCTGGTATAACCTGGGTATCTCCTGTATATAATTATATATGTACAGCTGCTATAACCTGGGCATCTCCAGTATATAATTATATATGTACAGCTGGTATAAGTTATACATCTTCTTGTATATAGTGACATGGACCATGCTGGTATAACCTGGGCATCTCCTGTATATAATTATATATGTATAGCTGGTATAACCTGGGCATCTCCTGTATATAATTATATATGTACAGCTGGTATAAGTTATACATCTTCTTGTATATAGTGATATGGAGCATGCTGGTATAACCTGGGTATCTCCTGTGTGTATGTGTGTGTGTATATATATGTATGTATATATATATTATATATATAGAAAAAGAAAGTCCAGCGGGAGCACCAACATAAAGAGTGGGTGCAAAATCCAAGGGGGATGACGGCAGTCCCCAATAGTATAATCGAAGAAATAGGACTGCACTCCGGATATTGATGAAAAAATCAAGTGGTTTTATTCACCCATAGTATGGCAAATCTTGCGACGTTTCAGCTCTTGCGAGCCTTTCTCAAGCTTGAGAAAGGCTCGCAAGAGCTGAAACGTCGCAAGATTTGCCATACTATGGGTGAATAAAACCACTTGATTTTTTCATCAATATCCGGAGTGCAGTCCTATTTCTTTGATTATTTATATATATATATACACATATACAGCTTCTGTAAATAATCCCTTCCCCGCTAAGGGATATTTGACGTGATTGGCAGATTTCATGTTCATAATGCAGAAGATCAATTATTGATAAAATCCACATCTCTCCTACGTCATTAACCTGTAAACACATATTCCTTGGAGGCCTCTGCGCACAAGGAGATTAAAAAAGATGCAGGGATCTGGAAAGGATCAATTATTCATAACTTTATTTTACTTACACTGTGCTGCAAATCTACAATATGGAAATCATTATGCCGGTAAATGTCTTATCATAATGAATAGGCTACGGGGTAATTGCTCAGTAAATGTAACCTTTAGTTTGTTTAACTTACAGAATAAGATCCTCCTCCTTCTCCACTTTGGCAAAAGTAGCGACCTTATTCTTCAAAAGGTAGAGGTAGCCGGGTCCTCCCTAGGAAGTAAACAGGGGTGAGATGGCAACATGGATCAGGAGGTGTCGGGAAGCTTCACTGCCGTGGCCAGGTCATCCTAATACTGGGTTAGGGCAGAGAACCGGTGAAGTAAAACCCTGCTATGACTCTCCACAGTTTTATAGCACATCTAGGGCATATATACACTCCTCAACATTGAAAATGCAACACCAAGAAGGAAAGATAGTGGAATTCTGAAAATCACAGGCTCAGTATGGAGTATGAGAACCACACGCCGAAATCTACGCCCTTCCACAGCTTGGCATGTTATCAGTGATCTTAAAGGGACACTGACAGGGCCAATAAGCATATTGAGGTATATATCTGGCAGTACAGGTCTTATAATGGGTATTACAATCATATAAGTATCCCCCCTGTCCACATTATACAAACAGTAAACTTAAGTTTTATAACCTGCTCCAACGGTCTTCAATCTGCCCAAGGGGTCGGCGTTTCACCTCTCTTGCGCCCAGCCAGCCTCCCCCAACTGAAGCGCTGCGCTTAACAGTGCCCGGCGCATGCGCCGGATCTTGTGAAGTCCGGTACAGTAAGCGACGCCCAGCTCATCAATATTCACTTCGCTGGGCGGCGCTTACTGTCCCCGACTTCACAAGATCCGGCGCATGCGCAGGGCACTGTTCAGCGCAGCGCTTCAGAGCGGAAAACGCAGCAATTTTATAACCTGCTCCAACGGTCTTCAATCTGCCCAAGGGGCGGCGTTTCACCTCTCTTGCGCCCAGCCAGCCTCCCCCAACTGCCGCTTTGAAGCGCCGCCCAGCTCATGAATATTCAGTTTGCTGGGCGGCTTCTGCGTTTTCCGCTCTGAAGCGCTGCGCTGAACAGTGCCCTGCGCATGCGCCGGATCTTGTGAAGTCGGGGACAGTAAGCGCCGCCCAGCGAAGTGAATATTGATGAGCTGGGCGGCGCTTACTGTACCGGACTTCACAAGATCCGGCGCATGCGCCGGGCACTGTTAAGCGCAGCGCTTCAGTTGGGGGAGCCTGGCTGGGCGCAAGAGAGGTGAAACGCCGCCCCTTGGGCAGATTGAAGACCGTTGGAGCAGGTTATAAAACTTAAGTTTACTGTACTTAAGTTTACTGAGATGTGACAAATTCACTTGCAGTACAGAATGGACCTCTATGCCCCATTCTTCTAATCTGACGAGCCGTCCAAGTAGAGGTTCTCCTCTCTCCATCTCTTGCTGTCTGTCATGAACCAGCGGGTCTGAACCCACTGTGTCAGTGTCCTACCTCCTCTAAGGGCGTTGTCTAAGTAAACCCCTGGATATTCACAGTACCCCTGATGGTGGGGATAGACCTGAGGGGAACACCAGGTCGCTACCTCTTGAGGAGGATAGGCACACAAGGCAGCTGGTCCAGGAGGTACCTGGGAAAGGTACCAGAGGTGCAGGACCGAAGGATGAGGCAGAGGCGTAGTCAGACAGGCAAATGGTCAGTGCAGGCAGCAAAGGTACAGGTCAGGCAATCCGTCTCGGCAACAGGAGAGTCAAGGCAAGCAGGTAGGGATATAACAGGTAGCAGAGTCCAGGAATACAGATACGAATCAAGAACACAAGCTGAAACCAGGAACCTTAGCAGGGCACAGGAACCTTGACACTGAGGCATCTGGGAAGGGAGACTAAGCCACTTATACAGGAGGGCTACGATAGGTCAGCGAGGTCACATGGCCTAATCCATAAAGCCCATGAAGTGACTCTTAAGGAAGTGCTGCAGGAAACAAGCAGCAAGCATGCTGTGGCCAGGGATTAGAGCAAACTGTGGAGCGGATCCCAGAACAACCGCACCCACACAGACAGAGCCCAGGACTGCAGCGGTGAATGGGAAGCACCGGCCACAGATCACCGCTGAACAAGACGCAGGGGACTGCAGCGGTAAGCAGGGGAACAGTGGCGCACAGCATCAGCTGATCGGCTGTTACACTGTCATTCTAGTTGGTTGTGTTCTCCCAACCCCCGGGAGACACAACATTGTCCAGTGCTGACATCTGCCCCAGTGATAAACCAAGGTCTCAGGTCAAGGACTCTGTCCCGCAGTTTGCCACTTGTGATGATCGCTGACATGTTGACGAACAGAGAGCATCACACAATCATCACACATGACTTGATTCTATTCTTGAGATTTCATGTGGCAAAAAAAAAAAAAACGTGGCTTTCATCTCGGCTTTTACGCCGATCTTAGAGACATCTGCTACTTCGTCAATTTGTCCTTCTTGGTGCTGCAATTTAAATGTGGAGGAGTGTGTTATGGCTATATAGTGGTCATTAGCTGTAATATAAATGAAACATGGACTCTTGAGTCTTTGAGAGAACCTTAAAGACGGGTTCTGGGATGATACTAATAATAATATATATATATATATAATCTCTTTATAGGGTCAGAGGTAACTTTTCAGATGTACAGTTTTAATTCTCCTGCGTTCCTACACACAGTTGTAAAGTTAATTGCTAAAACTGCAGCCACCACTAGGGGGTGCTCACCACATGTGATCTGCTGATGTGTAGAAATCCGCATGCAGCGTGCTCTACCTAGTGCTGACAACAGGCAAATGCGATGACTGTGACAGAAAGCAGGGGAAGCAATTCAATGCTGGACCCCCGTCTCCCCCACCCACAGCAGTCTTGTCATCTGCCTCTGTAGTAGGTATAGCACCGGACCAGCTTTACCGTGATTATCACTCACCTGGCAGAATATAAGCATTTCCCAGATCTTGCAGCCCTTCCTATATACATTCAGCTTTTTCTCAACTTCCTCTGAAAAAGAAAAAAAAAAAAAAGAGTAAAATGGATACAATGTATAAATGTATGGATATAATGTAGAAGATGTTCTCTGCAGCGTTACATTGTATCTGTCAACACTCAGCCCTAATCAGGTCCCTTCTCTGAGAGCTGGAAATAGACGGCTGCTTCTATAATGACACTGGGTAAATTGAATGTCACGTTTACTTAACATCAAATTATAACTAAGATGCCAAATGACATGACGACGACAAGATAAGGATATGAAGCCAAATATTCTTGGCCTCACAAATAGTCACCTCTAGTGGGAAGATTTCATGTAAAATACCTGGAAACATTAGAGAGATCTGGGTATACACTACGTGCAGAATTATTAGGCAAATGAGTATTTTGACCACATCCTCCTCTTTATGCATGTTGTCTTACTCCAAGCTGTATAGGCTCGAAAGCCTACTACCAATTAAGCATATTAGGTGATGTGCATCTCTGTAATGAGAAGGGGTGTGGTCTAATGACATCAACACCCTATATCAGGTGTGCATAATTATTACGCAACTTCCTTTCCTTTGGCAAAATGGGTCAAAAGAAGGACTTGACAGGCTCAGAAAAGTCAAAAATAGTGAGATATCTTGCAGAGGGATGCAGCACTCTTAAAATTGCAAAGCTTCTGAAGCGTGATCATCGAACAATCAAGCGTTTCATTCAAAATAGTCAACAGGGTCGCAAGAAGCGTGTGGAAAAACCAAGGCGCAAAATAACTGCCCATGAACTGAGAAAAGTCAAGCGTGCAGCTGCCAAGATGCCACTTGCCACCAGTTTGGCCATATTTCAGAGCTGCAACATCACTGGAGTGCCCAAAAGCACAAGGTGTGCAATACTCAGAGACATGGCCAAGGTAAGAAAGGCTGAAAGACGACCACCACTGAACAAGACACACAAGCTGAAACGTCAAGACTGGGCCAAGAAATATCTCAAGACTGATTTTTCTAAGGTTTTATGGACTGATGAAATGAGAGTGAGTCTTGATGGGCCAGATGGCTGGATTGGTAAAGGGCAGAGAGCTCCAGTCCGACTCAGACGCCAGCAAGGTGGAGGTGGAGTACTGGTTTGGGCTGGTATCATCAAAGATGAGCTTGTGGGGCCTTTTTGGGTTGAGGATGGAGTCAAGCTCAACTCCCAGTCCTACTGCCAGTTTCTGGAAGACACCTTCTTCAAGCAGTGGTACAGGAAGAAGTCTGCAAGGTAAGAAAAACATGATTTTCATGCAGGACAATGCTCCATCACACGCGTCCAAGTACTCCACAGCGTGGCTGGCAAGAAAGGGTATAAAAGAAGAAAATCTAATGACATGGCCTCCTTGTTCACCTGATCTGAACCCCATTGAGAACCTGTGGTCCATCATCAAATGTGAGATTTACAAGGAGGGAAAACAGTACACCTCTCTGAACAGTGTCTGGGAGGCTGTGGTTGCTGCTGCACGCAATGTTGATGGTGAACAGATCAAAACACTGACAGAATCCATGGATGGCAGGCTTTTGAGTGTCCTTGCAAAGAAAGGTGGCTATATTGGTCACTGATTTGTTTTTGTTTTGTTTTTGAATGTCAGAAATGTATATTTGTGAATGTTGAGATGTTATATTGGTTTCACTGGTAAAAATAAATAATTGAAATGGGTATATATTTGTTTTTTGTTAAGTTGCCTAATAATTATGTACAGTAATAGTCACCTGCACCCTACAGATATCCCCCCTATCCCCCTAAAATAGCTAAAACTAAAAACAAACTAAAAACTACTTCCAAAAATATTCAGCTTTGATATTAATGAGTTTTTTGGGTTCATTGAGAACATGGTTGTTGTTCAGTAATAAAATTAATCCTCAAAAATACAACTTGCCTAATAATTCTGCACTCCCTGTAATGGAGTCCAGGCATGGAAAGCTAGTCTACTCTGCTCAGGGTTAAAGTGTCTGATCACTTTCTGATCAGTGGGGGTCTCGACTCTAGAAAGGGCTGCAGTGCTGACTCAGATGGTGAGGCCCCTTTAAACCCCTTCACCATTGACCCAATGGAAGAAAACTCACCTAAAATGTCATCAAATGTAGCATGTTCGTGATCCTGAGAGCGAAGGGGAATAAGGAAAGGGTTAGGTGTATAAAAGGCATCATACAATTCCCAGCATATGAGATGCAGTGCACCGATATATATATATATACACACACACACAATGTACAGCATCATTGTAACAGACACACAAGCAGCTCTTACATAGAGAATGGGGATGATGGAGGGGTCATCTCTCCGGATTATGGTCGGAATATATTCTGCTTTAGGAACTTTGGATGATATTAGCTGCAAACGGAGAAAAACCTCGTCAGAGGACTGGAAATGCATCACGTATCTGAGAAAAATATCACGTGTCTACATGTAATACACCCACATCATGTCCTAACATCTCAAACATGGAGGGATATAGAGAGGAGGCCATAGCTGATCACTGTGTCATCTCACGCCGTAGGATTAGATGCTGGGGAACTGCATGGACTGCTATTAGATAGATAGATAGATGTGAGATAGAGAGAGAAAAGTGTGAGAGAGAGAAATGTGAGAGAGAGAAAAGTGTGTGAGAGAGATGTGAGAGAGTGAAAAGTGTGTGAGAGAGATGTGAGAGAGTGAAAAGTATGTGAGAGAGGGAAAAGTGTGTGAGAGATGTGAGAGAGAGAAAAGTGTGTGAGAGAGATGTGAGAGAGAGAAAAGTGTGTGAGAGAGATGTGAGAGAGAGAAAAGTGTGTGAGAGAGATGTGAGAGAGAGAAAAGTGTGTGAGAGAGATGTGAGAGAGAGATGTGAGAGAGAGAAAAGTGTGTGAGAGAGATGTGAGAGAGAGAAAAGTGTGTGAGAGAGATGTGAGAGAGAGAAAAGTGTGTGAGAGAGATGTGAGAGAGAGAAAAGTTTGTGAGAGAGATGTGAGAGAGAGAAAAGTTTGTGAGAGAGATGTGAGAGAGAGAAAAGTGTGTGAGAGAGAGAAATGTGAGAGAGTGAAAAGTGTATGAGAGAGAGAGATGTGAGAGACAAAATATGACCAGGGAGAGACACGTAATATGAAGGTTGCAGGGTTGCGGTGCCGTCATGTTCCTTACAACTACTACCTGTATATATCAGTATAATATAAGATATTTTTTTCTGAGATAAAAGACAAATGAAATATATACAGATTAGAGATGAGCGAATCGATTCTAAGGAATGTGTATCCAACAGATGTATGATTTTCAGGAAAAGACATCCAGCCTGGCACTGTCAATCTCCTGCCTGCACTGCTGCTGAAGCAGGAGAAACTACTGTGCACGCGCCACGACACTTCCGGGTAGAGGCGGGTGAGCAGTAGCTGCTTGCAAAGCCGGATTTGAGCTTCAGCAGGAGACTGACAATCATACAGCAGGTGGGCGCTGGCACATCTGTGGAGGCTGCCTCACAGACGTTTAGCTAATGAGATGTATGGATTCATTAGAACGGATTTGCTCATCTCAGATATCATTCTTACCATGATCTTGGGTGGAATAAAATCTTCTCCTTCACAGGACAGAACTTCCATTTCTCTTTCTGACTCCCAGTTCAGGTCCTCACATTCTTCATCCAGAGCGGTGCAGGAATTCTGCAAATCATGGCCTGATGGTGGGGGGTAAAAAACCCAAAACATAGTGGTCAGTGGAGGTGCTGTCTCAATCTGCCCCGGGTTTCATGTTCAGATTTTCCTACATTCTTGATACTCACTTTCTCTGGAGTCGTGAATGGAGTCGGCTTTTATTGGGGTGGGGTCGCTCCAGGACCTGCTGAAGCTTCTTTCTCTTCGGTCAGCGAAGGCTAATGATATCAAACACAATGGAGGCAGACGATTAACATACATGAGGTTCTCCATCGCTTCATTACTTTCCATCACTGCTTCTTGCTAATGATTCGTTTTTCCAACATCAATGGAGGAAATGGCCTTTCCCACAGCGGTCATCTATCTGGGACCATTGGATTTTAAACTGACCAATTCCTCTGGCCTCATCCTTTGTACCCAAGGAGAGCAACCACCTAATGTGTGTGAGGGCCTCCTGACTCTCCATGGAAGGGTAGATAAGGATGGGGCATGCAGGATTGTTCTTAAGGTGTCTGGCGGGGCTTTCCCACTTCTCCCCTTCAGGACACATGGATGCTCAGCTAAGCCGAACTTACACGTGAATCAAGGGGCCAGGAACAATAGCCATTGGCCAAGCGAGCGTTTGACCGACAGCTACGTATCTAAAAATGTAGTAAAATTGTAGGACTACTGTAACCCCCCTATGAAAAAACCTTGCAATCTTTCTCAAACCACGGTAAGAAAATAAACGAGTATATATGTAACATGGGCCCTGACCCATCTGCCCACATGGGAAATCCTATATGAAAATCCGTAAATACACCTAAATGGCTCATCCGAGGGCAATTTCACACAACATTCAAGCCAGCCGCTTACTCTGAGCTTTCATCCTCCGGCTTCCCACCATCCGTAAGTGTTTGCGGAAATTCCTGTGGGGAAGAGAACAGAGCAGGAATAAGATGAGTCTGTAAAGTGCGTCTGAAATATGTTTATTAGGCTGCCCTCGCTGCGGAGGTATGATTAAAGGCTGGAATAAGACCGTGACGCTTCGGCCAACCGCACAAATGTTTTATTCCAGAGCTTTGTTAAGGCCGGCGGTGTTAACACTTGCATAGCGGCAGCATCGGCAACCATAAGAATCTCTAGCCGGCACGTTAAGCCAGTCTGTAGTGCAATTTAAAGGAGAACGCCAGGCCCCGGGTGGGGGCGGAGCTTGACTACACCCGACCACAGGTCGTGCAGCTCAGCCTGATTCACTTCAATGAAGCTGAGCTGCAATACCAAACAAAACCTGTGCACAGGTGTGGCGCTGTTTCTGGAAGAAAGCAGCCATGTATTTCTAAAATGTGTGTCAGGCACCTCCCCTACACTAGGCAGAAAACAAGGTATCAGTTTGGCCTGGAGTGTTCCTTTAAATTTGGTGTATTTTGCGTGTTTCCAAGCAGTCTCCTAGTGAATTTTGGTCTGGCGGTGTCCAGTGCTGTCAGCTCTATAATCCAACCAGGGGCGTAGCTATAGGGGAAGCGGCTGCTTTGGGGCCCTGACCCAGAAGGGGCCCACCCAGGAGGAGGAGGACTAAAAGATTTTGTCAGGGACCCCTCAACAGTATTACACAATGAAATTATATACAGTGACAGTGTAGACGGATGGAACAGCTGCCGGGCCTGGTCTGAGAGAGCGATCTTTACTAGCCACAGGAATGAGGGCGGAATGAAAGGAAGGGAATGCGAAAAAGTTACTGGGGGAGGGGGCCCCATTCAAAAATTTGCTGTGGGTCCCAGTCATTTCTAGCTACACCAATGAATCCAACCATATAAATGTAGCTAGAGAACCACTAAGTTCTGAAGTCCAGAAGGATGTGAGGACACCAGTTTGCTGACATGCTAGTTATTAAAGGGTAACTCCACCCCAGAAGGAGGAAAAATTTATTTCTGGAAGGGTACTGAGCACAGCACTGCTATGAACAGTATGGGCGCCATAGTGATTTCCAGACCACCTGGTGGCTGATTGGTAGCAGACTCCAACCCCCAACCAAAACTGGATACTATATCTATTGGTGGAGTTTTTCTTTAAAACATAAAAATACTAAACCTGAGTGGAACTGAAAGTCCCAGCATGGAGTGACATGTTTATAACCCAGAGATCTCAATCCACTTATAAACCGTTTATAACCTTGTGCTGCGGAGCAGCGACATGACGCCTTGTCACGGGGGATGCGGCATAGAGCAGCTGCCATGTTGAAGGCTCTCCTACAGTGACACATGGCAGCGCCGTGATAGGGCTTCACACCGTGGGAGTCATAAATGGATACGGTAGCAGCAGGGAGATTTTCCACTTGATCACCCCCTTTGAAAACACTCAGTGGAATGACAGGAAGATGAACTGATTCCGTAATGCGAAGGCACTTGACAAACTGCAGTTTTATGAAGAAAAAAAAAACTGCTTTGAAGCTGAGATTGGAAATGAAAGGGAAGAAGGGAGAACAGATTCAGGTGAATTTTATTAGGAAAATTGTGATTTTTTTTATTTTTTACTTTGCTTAATTTATTTTAGTAGAGAAAATGAAGATTTGAGGCTCAAAGGGATGATGCTCTACTGTCATATTACTAGTCAACCAGCAGGGGGCACTGCTACGGCACACAGGTTGGACCCTGCATTATTTCTGCAGTTTCTAGGAATCACAGTGTCCAAATAAACTATAACAGGCAGATAGTAGAATTAGGATACGACAATTTTTTAATGTAATTTAGGCATTTTTGAGTAACCGGTTGCTGGGAATGTTAGGAGACAACTAATACAACCACAATAAGAGCTCTAATATGGGTTGTCACTCAGCGCATCATGGACTCGTGAATGGTGAAAAAGCTGACAACTTATGCATTCTGTCAGATTCCATTTCTAAAAACTGCACTTGCTCATATGGGCAGAGTACAGTATAAGTCATGGGATTCAATCAAATATATACGGCGTCTGATTAATGTAATGTATGTGGAGTATGCGGCGCTATATAGATTAATGTCATGGTCCTGTATTATAAACATGTGACGAAATTCATGTCATTTAGGAGCAAAACAGGACGTCAGATGATTTCTATCCCCCTTCCTTTTCAATCTAATCAATACGTGAACCAGGGAAAGAAGTGTCTGCGCAGACCTGGGAGGTATAGGCATGCATGCTCGGAGCTCACCCTACCTCTGTATAACAGCTGCAGAGTCATTTTCTCGCTTCCGTCTTTTCCTCTCGGCATAGCCCCGGAAGGCCCTGAGAAACCGGTTTGTGTCAATAACTCAACCCATCAAAAGAGGGACAAGCCAAAACAGTAGCACACCACGTCCAGGTGAGGAGACAAACCACGAAAAAACACAGGACAGAGGCCAAAGCGATGCTTCTGACCACACACAGGCAGAGAGATGGAGACAACACAGACCTGGGATCACAGCCAGACCAAAATCCAAGAGGGCGGACCACCGTATTGTCCGTGTGGATTACGGTAGACTAATACAGGGCAGTCACCTCAATGTCTTTAAAAGTCACGAAACGCGATATTCCCCTAGAGCCCCCTTTACGTATGTGCATTGCTGTCTGCAGCTGTGTTTTGTGGATGAATAAAAATAATAAAATGGCATTACATAAAAAACTGCTCCTTACTGGGAGAGGGGACTTGAAAGAATTGGTACTGGATTTGCCACCTAAGCATAAGCTTTTCCATATTGGTGCACAGTGAGTAGAATTGGGTAACAAATTATATCCCCTAGCCCTGACTACGCACTCCTCCCCATATTTATTAAGTAATAAGAATTTTGTAAAATGTGCCACAATATTAACATCCACTGTCCTGTCATACTAAGCTCGGTATTTTTGACATAATACCTCTGGCCACATTTAAATAAGAACTACTGTAATCATGTCCTTATGTACACGAGTAAAGCATCTATATAATATGGCAGAAAAGGAAACACCAGCTCACCTACACATCCACAGGACGCACGGACAGGCGCAAAGCAGCACCAAAATATGTGAAGACAAGAAACAGACGCTCTAGAGCCATACAGCAAGTTTATTTCCACAAGTAATCCATCTGTAACAGCGGGAAGTACGGCACTTCATGTTCTTCCAGATAGATTTATTTCCATGGGTTAAAATCTTTCAGAATTTTATTTACCTACAGCTCTGGAGCTTGTGTTTCTTCTATTCTATAATGTGCCCCCCTATGTACAAGAATATAACTACTATATAACTACTATAATACTGCTCTATGTACAAGAATATAACTACTATAATACTGCCTCCTATGTACAAGAATATAGCTACTATAATACTGCCTCCTATGTACAAGAATATAACTACTATAATACTGCCTTCTATGTACAAGAATATAACTACTATAATACTGCTCCTATGTATAAGAATATAACTACTATAATACTGCTCCTATATACAAGAATATAACTACTATAATACTGCCTCCTATGTACAAGAATATAACTACTATAATACTGCTCCTATATACAAGAATATAACTACTATAATACTGCCTCCTATGTACAAGAATATAACTACTATACTACTGCTCCTATGTACAAGAATATAACTACTATAATACTGCTCCTATGTACAAGAATATAACTACTATAATACTGCTCCTATGTACAAGAATATAACTACTATAATACTGCTCCTATGTACAAGAATATAACTACTATAATACTGCTCCTATATACAAGAATATAACTACTATAATACTACTCCTATGTACAAGAATATAACTACTATAATACTGCCTCCTATGTACAAGAATATAACTACTATAATACTGCTCCTATGTACAAGAATATAACTACTATAATACTGCTCCTATGTACAAGAATATAACTACTATAATACTGCTCCTATGTACAAGAATATAACTACTATAATACTGCTCCTATGTACAAGAATATAACTACTATAATACTGCTCCTATGTACAAGAATATAACTACTATAATACTGCTCCTATGTCAAGACTATAACTACTATAATACTGCTCCTATGTACAAGAATATAACTACTATAATACTGCTCCTATGTACAAGAATATAACTACTATAATACTGCTCCTATGTACAAGAATATAACTACTATAATACTGCTCCTATGTACAAGAATATAACTACTATAATACTGCCTCCTATGTACAAGAATATCACTACTATAATACTGCCCCCTATGTACAAGAATATAACTACTATAATACTGCCTCCTATGTACAAGAATATAACTACTATAATACTGCTCCTATATACAAGAATATAACTACTATAATACTGCCTCCTATGTACAAGAATATAACTACTATGTAACTACTATAATACTGCTCCTATGTACAAGAATATAACTACTATATAACTACTATAATACTGCTCCTATGTACAAGAATATAACTGCTATAATACTGCTCCTATGTACAAGAATATAACTACTATAATACTGCTCCTATGTACAAGAATATAACTACTATAATACTGCCTCCTATGTACAGGAATATAACTACTATAATACTGCTCCTATGTACAAGAATATAACTACTATAATACTGCCTCCTATGTACAAGGATATAACTACTATAATACTGCTCCTATGTACAAGAATATAACTACTATAATACTGCCTCCTATGTACAGGAATATAACTACTATAATACTGCTCCTATGTACAAGAATATAACTACTATAATACTGCTCCTATGTACAAGAATATAACTACTATAATACTGCCTCCTATGTACAGGAATATAACTACTATAATACTGCTCCTATGTACAAGAATATAACTACTATAATACTGCCTCCTATGTACAAGGATATAACTACTATAATACTGTTCCTATGTCCAAGAATATAACTACTATAATACTGCCTCCTATGTACAAGGATATAACTACTATAATACTGTTCCTATGTCCAAGAATATAACTACTATAATACTGCCTCCTATGTACAAGAATATAACTACTATAATACTGCTCCTGCTCCTATGTACAAGAATATAACTACTATAATACTGCTCCTATGTACAAGAATATAACTACTATAATTCTGCTCCTATGTACAAGAATATAACTACTATAATACTGCTCCTATGTACAAGAATATAACTACTATAATACTGCTCCTATGTACAATAATATAACTACTATAATACTGCTCCTATGTACAAGAATATAACTACTATAATACTGCCTCCTATATACAAGAATATAACTACTATAATACTGCTCCTATGTATAAGAATATAACTACTATAATACTGCCTCCTATGTACAAGAATATAACTACTATAATACTGCTCCTATGTATAAGAATATAACTACTATAATACTGCCTCCTATGTACAAGGATATAACTACTATATTGCAGACTAAGGCCTGAACACTTTATGATGTTACACGTTGCGGGTAGAACCGTCTCTCTCTGACCAGGCTTTTACATACGGTCATCCTCATGGGGTCTACACGGGTTGGAGGAAGATAACAATGGATTTGGGATCTGGTTGTTTGCTGTGGGTAATGCTGTCATTCCTTTCGCTCTAGTTCTTATCAGTAAATCCCAATGAATTCTGTTGTCCGTTTTTATCATATGTCACGACCAGTCCATCACCACGACACACGGGTCAATACAAACACAGCATGCAGATCCATGATAAAGCACCACGGGTGCATGCACAGAGCGGCCACACGGATGGATGCAGGGCTACGACTACCGGTAGATGGTCACAAGACACACATGGTGCATTTCTGCCGGATACTTACGAGATACTGATCACAGCGACCGGATAGGAGGAAGAGAAAAAGTAACATTTAAGTGTCATTCATTTCTATGTATGACTATGGTGTGATATATATATACAACCCCATAAACTGAGGCCCACCCTTGAACCCCCCGAGTGCAGACCGCCTGGATAATCCAGGAACATATGGGATCTACAGATTTCAATAGTCATTACACAGATTTCAGCGCAGGAGCTCATAGTCCTGCCTTGTTTGCATTACAAGTTCTTACTTAGTAGAACTTATTTTTCCCACCAAAGCAATATTCTAATTCCTCCACCGAGGAGCCGTTTATTGGCATAATGAGAGGAAAAACTCCGGTTTGCTGACTGTCCTCAGAGATCCTGATTTGTGAAAGCAGCAAAAAGCGTAAAGCCTCAGGATATTAATCCTTGTCAGGTAGCGCTGGGGGGAGGCTGCAGCACGCGGGAGATGCTGACGAGGGCAGGTTTATCTACAGGACCAGGTTAGTCTCATTCTGTCAGCATCCATAGATCAGCACATGAATTGAATCTCTGTGTCAGCTCACTGGTCCAGACACAGGTGGATCTAAAAAAAAAAAAAGCCTGCAGTGGCTGACAGCGGCCAAGGGCAAACTTAACCAAGTCAAGGAGATGTATGTGATTTCTTGTTTTTTTACAACGGGTCGTCCTAGGAGCGAGCATCGTACGGTGCTCACAGCCGTCGGAGACTGTCAGATCTGAATAAGCTTTTCGTCCTCTTCCCCCCCCCCCCCCCCCTCCATGCTAGAAAACTTAGCAAAAAAAGTAGGACGAGGTGATTGAATGGGACATTACTCACGCTTGCATAGTTGTGGTGGCAGTCTGAAAGGTGAAGAGATTTTCCTTGGGGAACCAGGTCCGGGTAGGAACTTCATCTGCCCAAAAGGGGGAAAAATTAGGTTGAAGTGCAAAATTATAAATTGAATTACAAAAAAGATTACAGTGTATCATTGTGTCTATGCTATTGTGTCACACCCAAGTGTGTAACTGTAGTTATAGGGGTGCAGAGGTCACACCTAGGCCCTGAGGTGTCTCTGCCACATGGAAGGACCAAATGGTAGATGGTGGAGTCCTGTTAACGATTTTGCTTTAAGCTGAGCCTTTGGGCACACCCTTTGTAAATGTTTGTATAGCAATAGTGGATAACTGGCGAGATCCCTGGACGGGACTACCTTCTACAGATGTGGCATGAAACCCAATACCGACCAACGTAACTATAACTGCCTTCACTTTTCTGGGGTAAGATGGGAAATGATGACCATTTGAGTGGTCAGGACCACCTATAGACTGTGACTCACCAGATACTCTATCGATGCTGTACATACGTTCCAGCTTTTTCTTGCGCCATCCAGACTCGTTGGATTGATGTTGCTCTAGATCAAATGAGTGCTGTGCTGGCACAGTGAGTTTGGCACAATTCGGGCACTCTTTGGAGTTCTGTCGGCTCCCTGACCAACTTTTAGAAGGCCTTGTGATGTTGTGAGCACTGCCTGAGTTTTGCAGGGGATGATGATGATGATGGGAGTGATGGTGGTGATGTCTTTCGCCCTGCTCGGTCTTCATCACCACCAGCTCCATGCTGTCACTCTCGTGGTCGGACAACATCGGCCTCTCTCCGGAGATTGTGTACACATGAGGCTTTGGTCCGTCACTGGTCAACTTCTCCCCGCGTTCCTCAGAGAAGCTTCGTTCCAACTTGCTGTCAGAGATAGCAGAGAGACGACGCTTGTTCTGAGAGGCTTGGAGCATTTCTGGTGAATCTTCTTGGACAAGGAGGTGGTCTGTGGAAACCGAGAAGACAAAGAAGATGTCTAAAGAATCTGATCGGTAAAAATATTGTTAAAACTTACATTTTTATGCCCAATTACACAGTTGAGTCCCATGACTGACCACTTCCTACTTTTGACATTGGCAGTAGCTCATGAAGGAAGTCAGTGTTCTGAGCTGGCTTGGTGGGTATATAAGGTGTGATAGGCTGTCTGCACACATATCCCTCAGTGGGTATATAAGGTGTGTAATAGGCTGTCTGCACACATATCCCTCGGTGGGTATATGGGGTGTGTTATAGGCTGTCTGCACACATATCCCTCGGTGGGTATATAAGGTGTGTGATAGGCTGTCTGCACACATATCCCTCGGTGGGTATATAAAGTGTGTGATAGGCTGTCTGCACACATATCCCTCGGTGGGTATATAAAGTGTGTGATAGGCTGTCTGGACACATATCCCCCGCTGCCGTCATGGGTAAAAGGGACAATTTATCAGATTAGGGATGATTATTAGATTTCGGGCCCCAGGTGACGGTATTTCTGAGATTGCGCAGTTTTTAAACAGTTTTCATGCTGCTATGGTGAAATTGTATCATGGGTGGACAGATAGCACCATTGTGAATAAGCAATGTTCAAACTGCGGAGCACGACATGCCTTTGATGTGAGAGGTGAATGTCGGCTACGAAGCTGTGCGAGGGCAGACCGACATACTACAGGAGAGCAGTTCACCCCAGAATGATCCAGGGGGCTCCCAGACTTGTGTCTTAAACAACAGGTCAGTGAACCCTACTGTGTATGGGGCTCCGAAGCTGATGGACGGTCACTGCACATCTGCTAACCAAGCTGCATCAGCAGCAATGGCAGTATCGGAATTGGACTCCGCTGACTGGTAAAGGGTTGTCTGGTCAGATGAGTCACGTTTTCTGCTTCATGGAACGGATGGACATTGGTGTGTCAAGAGAAAAACCTCCGAGAACAAACCCCCTGCAGCCATTGCTGGAAGAACACAAGCTGGTGGGGGCAGCGTTATGGTTTGGGGTATTTTCTGGACCCATGTGGAAGGCACTCTTAGCTGATTTGGGTATGAATCCATCCTTGCAGATCATGTACACCATGGGTGTCAAACATGCGGCCCGCGGGCCGCATGCGGCCCGCAATGAATATTTTTGCGGCCCGGCAAGTATTTCTGAACATGAGCGCACTGCTATCGGCGCGCTCATGTTCTCTCAGCAGCACGGGGAGAAGGAAGCTGTCCTCCCTCCCCCTGTGCTGCTGCCGCTGCCACCAATGAGAAGAGAGGGGGGGGGGGAGGAGGGGCGGGCGCACTGCGCCACCAATGAGAATAGAAGGGGGGAGGAGGGGCGGGTGCACTGTGCCAACAATGAGAATAGAGGGGGGGGCGCACTGCGCCACCAATGATTGGACTATTTCCACACAGAGCGGCGCCCAGCACTCACCATTAGTCCTGGGTGCCGCTCCGTTCGCCCGCAGTGCCCCATTACTGTCTCCTCTCCTGCTCCACATGCTGCTTACTATCGGAGCGATGGGAGGAGACATCAGCTTCACTAGTGGGCGTTCCTTCTCCCTGCGCTGCGATTGGACAGCGCTACAGCCAGGAAGAAGGAACGCGCACTAGTGAAGCTGATATCTCCTCCCATCGCTCTGATAGTAATCAGCATGTGGAGCAGGAGAGGAGACAGTAATGGAGCACTGCAGTCGAACGAGCGGCGCCCAGGACTAATGGTGAGTGCTGAGACATCGCTGGGCGCCGCTCTGTGTGGCCTGATAGTGAAAGTAGTTTAACACAATACAGGAGGCGGGTGCCGGCAGCAGAATCGCATTGCCGGCACCCTGCCCCTGACAGGGAGCTGCGATCAGAGGCAGTTAACCCCTTAGGTGCCGCACCTGAGGGGTTAACTGCTGATCTGCCAGTACCCGCCTCCTGTATAAAGGGGTAATTTATCATTGGTGGTGCAGTGTGCCCCCCCCCCTCAACCCCCCCATCCCATTAAAATCATTGGTGGCACAGTGCGCCAGCCCCTCTCAACCCCCCCAGTATTGAAATCATTGGTGGCAGTGGCCACAGGGACCTCTCCCCTCCCCCTCATTGGTGGTGCAGTGGCAGCTTCTGATCGGAGCCCCAGCTGTGTAAGCCTGGGGCTCCGATCAGTTACCATGGCAGCCAGGACGCTACAGAAGCCCTGGTTGCCATGGTAACATCCCTGATGCTGTGTGCACAAGGCACAGAGCAGTAGGGACAGTGTGAAGTCCTATTCACCCTGATAGAGCTGAATAGGACAAGGGATGAAAGATCCCAGGTTCTCGCCCCTAAGGCTACTTTCACACTTGCGTTCAGAGCGGATCCGTCTGAGACGGATCCGCTCATATAATGCAGACGGTGGATCCGTTCAGAACGGATCCGTCTGCATTATATTGTAAAAAAAATTCTAACTGTGAAAGTAGCCTGAACGGATCCGTCCAGACTTTTACATTGAAAGTCAATGGGGGACGGATCCGTTTGAAGATTGAGCCATATTGTGTCATCTTCAAACGGATCCGTCCCCATTGACTTACATTGTAAGTCTGGACTGATCCGCACGCCTCCGCACGGCCAGGCGTTTTTTTTTTATGCGGCCCACATAAACTTAAATTTTGTTTTTTTGGCCCATGTTAGCCTTTGAGTTTGACATGCTTGATGTACACCCATACATGCTGATTGTCTTCTCTGGGGAGGATGAAATCCTCCAGCAAGACAATGCAACATGTTATATGGCTAGAAATGTCCAACATTGGTTGGAAGAGTATGACCAAGACGTCCAAGCACTACCCTGGCCCCCTAATTCCCCAGATTTGAACCCAATTGATCATCTATGGGACCACATCGATGGGCGTGTTCGCTCTATGCATCCTCCCTCACACCCGCTCCAGCAGCTGAGGGATGCACTGCAATCAACATGGCTCCACATACCAGTGGCAACCTACCAGGACCTTACCGAGTCACTCCCAGCCTGTCTAGCCGCTGTCCGTGCTGCACACGGCGATTACTCGAGTCGGGATATTAGCTTCTGGTCAGAATAATGGAACTCGACTGTGTAGATAACCTAATTAATATTGAACTTGAAAGGACTTGGTGTCTTGAAAACATTTTATCTGGTGATTGTTGGACGTCTCCATCACAAATGGAAGGTATCATGGAGTAAACAATCGTACTGCAGAATGATACCCATGTAGTGTCTGAATGAGCTCATTTTTGGAGGTTTCTGTTCCTCACCAGTACAGGTAGTGATGAGTTTGCTGGGATTCAGTAAACAAGTTGCATACACACCGCTTCTATTCCTGTTCTATTGTCTGAATTTCTCTATTTCTTCTGTGCCGAGGTCAGCTGCTCCAGGAAGCACAATGCCCGTCCCTCAAGAGCTGGCAATGCTGAAAAGGCTGAATAGGCATGAGCCAGTAGTGGTATTTAAGGCTGCAGCTCAGTTAATTAAAACTGGTCAACCAATAATTAAAACCAGCTTAGGCGCAATGTTCTGCACGCAGCGTTCAAAGCTCCACATGTAGGACTGTGTCTCGAGAGGGAAAGACAATCTCTATTATGTCAGAAATCCCAGTAGAAGCTGCTAAAAGCCAGGATTTATTTCTTATGTGAGATTCGACAGAAGAAAGATTGGACCGACGGAGGCAAAACTGACTCACAGCTGCAGCATATTGTGTACAGCCTTAGGCACCAGTGTTCAAGGAGGCTAGAAAGGGGTTCGGAGGCCAGCAACCTCATTACAGGAGGGCAGGATGGGGTCGCATTGCCAAGAAGGGTTGGAGAAATGGGCTTTATTAGTGACATAGTTACTGTGTAGAAATGTAGCAGAGGTTAATACAATGGATAACATTTGTAATATTTTAATTAGAATTTTTAATGACATTATTTTTAATTAGTTTAGTCTGTTTTTTACGTTTTATACTTTAAATATATTTAATAATTAAAAACTATTAATATACAGTTGCAAGAAAAAGTATGTGAACCCTTTGGATTGATATGGATTTCTGCACAAATTGGTCATAAAATGTGATCTGATCTTCATCTAAGTCACAACAATAGACAATCACAGTCGGCTTAAACTAATAACACACAAAGAGTTAAATGTTACCATGTTGTTATTGAACACACCATGTAAACATTCACAGTGCAGGTGGAAAAAGTATGTGAACCCCTAGACTAATGACATCTCCAAGAGCTAATTGGAGTGAGGTGTCAGCCAACTGGAATCCAGTCAATGAGATGAGATTGGAGGTGTTGGTCACAGCTGCCCTGCCCTATAAAACACACACCAGTTCTGGGTTTGCTTTTCACAAAAAGCATTGCCTGATGTGAATGATGCCTCGCACAAAAGAGCTCTCAGAAGACCTACAATTAAGAATTGTTGACTTGCATAAAGCTGGAAAGGGTTATAAAAGGATCTCCAAAAGCCCTGCTGTTCATCAGTCCACGGTAAGACAAATTGTCTATGAATGGAGGACGTTCAGCACTGCTGCTACTCTCCCTAGGAGCGGCCGTCCTGTAAAGATGACTGCAAGAGCACAGCACAGACTGCTCAATGAGGTGAAGAAGAATCCTAGAGTGTCAGCTAAAGACTTACAGAAGTCTCTGGCATATGCTAACATCCCCGTTAGCGAGTCTACGATATGTAAAACACTAAACAAGGATGGATTTCATGGGAGGATACCACAGAAGAAGCCACTGCTGTCCAAAAAAACACATTGCTGCACGTTTACAGTTTGCACAAGAGCACCTGGATGTTCCACAGCAGTACTGGCAAAATATTCTGTGGACAGATGAAACCAAAGTGGAGTTGTTTGGAAGAAACACACAACACTATGTGTGGAGAAAAAGAGGCACAGCACACCAACCTCAAAACCTCATCCCAACTGTGAGGTATGGTGGTGGGGGCATCATGGCTTGGGGCTGCTTTGCTGCGTCAGGGCCTGG
Organism: Bufo gargarizans; assembly: GCF_014858855.1. Taxonomy (NCBI): domain Eukaryota; kingdom Metazoa; phylum Chordata; class Amphibia; order Anura; family Bufonidae; genus Bufo; species Bufo gargarizans. The sequence goes on along the minus strand of NC_058090.1, from coordinate 13,744,764 downwards.
ACGGATTGCCATCATCGAAGGAAAAATTTATTCCCAAGTTTATCAAGACATTTTGCAGGAGAACTGAAGGCCATCTGTCCACCAGCTGAAGCTCAACAGAAGATGGGTGCTGCAACAGGACAACGACCCAAAGCATAGAAGTAAATCAACAACATAATGGCTTAAACAGAAGAGAATCCGCCTTCTGGAGTGGCCCAGTCAGAGTCCTGACCTCAACCCGATGGAGATGCTGTGGCATGACCTCAAGAAAGCGATTCACACCAGACATCCCAAGAATATTGCTGAACTGAAACATTCTGTAAAGAGGAATGGTCAAGAATTACCCCTGACCGTTGTGCACGTCTGATCTGCAACTACAGGAAACGTTTGGCTGAAGTTACTGCTGCCAAAGGAGGTTCAACCAGTTATTAAATCCAAGGGTTCACATACTTTTTCCACCTGCACTGTGAATGTTTACATGGTGTGTGCAATACAAACATGGTAACATTTAACTCTTTGTGTGTTATTAGTTTAAGCCGACTGTGATTGTCTATTGTTGTGACTTAGATGAAGATCAGATCACATTTTAAGACCAATTTGTGCAGAAATTCATATCATTCCACAGGGTTCACATACTTTTTCTTGCAACTGTAATGGGTAATAAAACAAAAAAAAAAGTGTTGGTCTAATAAGTGTTTTATATGCAGGACTGTACATATAATAATTTGGACATTCACAATGTGTAGAACAAAAAAACAGGTTGTAAGAGTTTTTACTGTTAGAGCGTTACCACAACAATAAAAAATATTTATCCTCTCACTGCAGCGAATGGCATTTATCATTTAGAGACAGTGAATACAAGGAACTTACTAATGTATTGCGATTCTCCATATTGCCTCCTTTGCTGTCAGGATTCATTTTTCTACGGCATTATACACTGCCCCCTTTAAGCTGACAGAGTAATGACACGGTAACATCTGGGGTAACAAGATACACTGACACTTATGGGAATGGAATCTACTGACACCTGAAGGAATAGGGCACACAGACACTTGCGGGGGAATATGGGACTCACGGACACTTGCGGGGGAATATGGGACTCACGGACACTTGCGGGGGAATATGGGACTCACGGACACTTGCGGGGGAATATGGGACTCACGGACACTTGCGGGGGAATATGGGACTCACGGACACTTGCGGGGGAATATGGGACTCACGGACACTTGCGGGGGAATATGGGACACAAGGACACTTGCGGGGGAATATGGGACGCAAGGACACTTGCGGGGGAATATGGGACGCAAGGACACTTGCGGGGGAATATGGGACTCACGGACACTTGCGGGGGAATATGGGACTCACGGACACTTGCGGGGGAATATGGGACACAAGGACACTTGCGGGGGAATATGGGACGCAAGGACACTTGCGGGGGAATATGGGATTCACGGAAACACGCGGGGGAATATGGGACACAATGACACTTGCGGGGGAATATGGGACGCAAGGACACTTGCGGGGGAATATGGGACGCACGGACACTTGCGGGGGAATATGGGACGCACGGACACTTGCGGGGGAATATGGGATGCACGGACACTTGCGTGGGAATATGGGACGCACGGACACTTGCGGGGGAATATGGGACGCACGGACACTTGCAGGGGAATATGGGACGCACGGACACTTGCGGGGGAATATGGGACGCACGGACACTTGCGGGGGAATATGGGACGCACGGACACTTGCGGGGGAATATGGGACGCACGGACACTTGCGGGGGAATATGGGACGCACGGACACTTGCGGGGGAATATGGGACGCACGGACACTTGCGGGGGAATATGGGACGCACGGACACTTATGGGAATGGGATCTACTCACAGTTGGAGGAATGGGACGCACGGACACTTCGGGGGGCTGGACATACTGATACTTATGAAAATTGGATCTACTGACACTTGGGGGAACGGGATGCACCGACTCTTTGGGGGAATGAGGTGCACAGACACTGGAGGGAAGGGACGCAAGGACACTTTGAAGACGTGGAAGAACACACACTTGGGTGGGACACACTAACACTTTGGGGGGAAGTGCACACAGACGCCAGGTAGATGGGACATATCAACCCCTTACTGTTGTATAATATCTTGCTCAGCACCAGGGGCGAATTGCCCATAGACCTTACAGGGAAATTTCCCTGTGAACCGCTGCCCAGGGGGCTGCCTGGGCCCTCCTCACAGGCGGCCAGTGGAAATTTTGGGAGACGTATATTGTGCTGCTGGCAGTATGTATTTGGTGTGGTATAATGTGCCACAATATGGTATTGATGGCCCTGCCTTCCATCAGTTTGGACCCAACTACAAAATGGGGCCACTTTAAGTATTTTTTCCAGGGCCACTTTAAGTTCCCAGTCCGCTCCAGCTCAGCACAATACATTAAGGGGGAATTTATCATGAGGGTAATCTCTGAAGTCAGTGCTGCTTAAGTCTGTGCCGTAGTACTTTGCACCAAATTTATCAAATATTACAAGGTGTTTGTTACATTTGGTTCATCTTTAAACCCAACACTTTTGTCTAGAAACGTCACTCCAGTTTTTCTACATCACCCTTGTACATAGCTAGATACGAAGTTTTACCAGCCACTTTTTAAAACTAGAGTGTGTGTTTGTAAAATTCCCAATTCACTAAATTTTTGCGCAAGGGACCCAAAAAGTCGCAAAAGCACCTATTTTGCAATTTCTATGAAGCCATAATTCTGGAGCGCAGGGCGAGATACATTCCTCCCTTTACTGGCATCTTTAATACATGATATTTCGTTTCTTGCTGACTCCACCTGAAAATGACAGTAACTCATTCACGTTTAGCTCAAACAAGATCACTACAGATAATATCCTGCCTTTGTGTACATTTGGCCTCTGAGACGTCGCTTTTCCCCCTTTTCTTTGGAAGAACGCCTTTTTCCTGGCATGGCACATCATCTGCGCGGATGCCAAGATAACTGAATACCACACAAGCCCAAATTTCCAGAAAAAGACATTAATAAGAGACAAGTCCTTCAAGGTCACAGCAACAATGCACTATTAAGAAAGTGATGAATAATGAAACTTATAAGACACCTAAACAGGATGCAAACGACTAGAAAAGTCTTCTCTAAACTTACAGGGTCCAACATGTCCATAATGGTAGTCTCAAAAACAAGTATTTGTCGCTCACCCCCACTGCTTACAGCCATCGCTGCCTACAAAGTGCTTTGTGGAACATAAAATTGCAAGTTTACATCCTGAGAGATCATGCAGCCTTTTGTGTTCTGTACAGAACGCGCAGGGCAGGAGCAAATTAACTTTTCTGAGACCTAATTACTTGTTTCAATCACTAAAGGGAGCATGTTGCTGAGATGGGAGCCTGCCGGGTAGGTGGATAATGAGATAAACAGATCAAAGTAATTAGTTTCAATAAATGTTTTTTTTATATATATACATACAGATGCTCCCTGTTGGAGTATCGAGCACCCCATGCAAAAGTATAAAGGGTTGCCAGGCTACGGGTAAATCAGAATAGAGCTTAGCAGCTGGTGTACTGTTAGAGAGATGTAATACTGGTGTCTAGATCTGCAGTGTCACCTTGCACTTTCTGGTCCCCATTGCTTTTTTTTTTTAAAGCAGTGCTGATCAAAATGGCAGTGTTGTTCGCATTCATCGGCTACATGCCAGTTTAGTTTACAATATTACTAATATAATACTGCCCTACTATACAAGGCTATAACTACTATAATCCTGCTCCTATTTGCAAGAATATAGCTACTATAATACTGCCTCCTATGTAAAAGAATATAACTACTATAATACTGCCTCCTATGTAAAAGAATATAACTACTATAATACTGCTCCTATGTAAAAGAATATAACTACTATAATACTGCTCCTATGTACAAGAATATAACTACTATAATACTGCTCCTATGTACAGGAATATAACTACTATAATACTGCTCCTATGTAAAAGAATATAACTACTATAATACTGCTCCTATGTAAAAGAATATAACTACTATAATACTGCTCCTATGTACAAGAATATAACTACTATAATACCGCCTCCTATGTACAGGAATATAACTACTATAATACTGCCTCCTATGTACAAGAATATAACTACTACAATACTGCCTCCTATGTACAAGAATATAACTACTATAATACTGCCTCCTATGTACAAGAATATAACTGCTATAATACTGCCTCCTATGTACAAGAATATAACTACTATAATACTACTCCTATGTACAAGAATATAACTACTATAACACTGCTCCTATGTACAAGAATATAACTACTATAATACTACTCCTATGTACAGGAATATAACTACTATAATACTGCTCCTATGTATAAGAATATAACTACTATAATACTGCTCCTATGTACAAGTATATAACTACTATAATACTGCCTCCTATGTACAAGAATATAACTACTATAATACTGCTCCTATGTACAAGAATATAACTACTATAATACTGCCTCCTATGTACAAGAATATAACTACTATAATACTGCTCCTATGTACAAGAATATAACTACTATAATACTGCTCCTATGTACAAGAATATAACTACTATAATACTGCTCCTATGTACAATAATATAACTACTATAATACTGCCTCCTATGTATAAGAATATAACTACTATAATACTGCTCCTATGTATAAGAATATAACTACTATAATACTGCTCCTATGTATAAGAATATAACTACTATAATACTGCTCCTATGTACAGGAATATAACTACTATAATACTGCTCCTATGTACAAGAATATAACTACTATAATACTGCTCCTATGTACAGGAATATAACTACTATAATACTGCCTCCTATGTACAAGAATATAACTACTATATTACTGCCTCCTATGTACAATAATATAACGACTATAATACTGCCTCTTATGTACAATATTAGATGTTTTGATACGCGTGTTAATAATAGGGTGGCACATGTTACCTCATACATTAGTCGAATTATACATTTGTATGAAAATTACCCAACTTAATATTCTTATACCTCCACTGGATAAAACAGAATTTGATGTGGACGGTAAAGATTTAGCAGCATGTCCTGAGTGGTGACTTTACAGACCCTGAATTATTATATGGAAATATCTGATATTAATAGGCATGGGACTATTAACACATAATGAGGTGAAGCGCGGTCTTACCTGAGCCGTTCTGGCTGTCCGGATGAGTCTGTGACAAGTATTCTCCAAAGGCCCTTGCTGCTCTTAAAAAGAAAGAGAGAGAATACAGTATGTCACAATCCGTCTACATATAACATCACTGATACATGCAACATAAGCACAAACAGCAGTATATAAAAGGGGGAAAATTATAGGAATACACTGCAATACCAGGCATGGCCTCCGGACAATAAAAAAAACGCTGTTTAGTTCAACTACTGACACAGAGAATGAGACACAGAAACATCTAAACCTTTCAATTGGGTTGCAGGAAGTTGAGGCATCAATTTAAAGGTTAATGTACACCTTTGGTGACATTTTGTTTTAATGACTGCATTTTACCATTTTGGGCTAAAAATCTTTTTTTTAATTGGTCTTTATTAAAAATGTTAAGCCGTTTCTGAGATACAAGAGTTAAAAAATCAGTTTGTTTGCAGCCTCTGAGTTTCTGTTTTCTTTGAATCCCATCATTTGATGGCTCATGTGTAGCTCTTATCTCTGATATCCTGACCTCATAAACAATTATATAAGTCATATTCTTATCAGTTTAAGAAGAATTAAGCTGTAATAAGCATCAGGAGATCAGAAATAAGAGCTACACATGAGCTGTCAGATGACGAGATTTAAAGAAAACAGAAACTGACAGCCTGCACACTGATTTTTAGGTAGGTCATCAATTGTTATATCCTTGTTATAAACCTTGAAGGGATTGTCTAGGATCAGAAAAACATGGCTGCTTTCTTCTAGAAACGGCATCACACCTGTCCATTGGTTGTGTCTGGTACTGCAGCTCAGCTGTATTAAAGTAACTGGGATTAAGCTGCAATATTGTACCCAACCAGTGGACTGGTGTGGTGCTGTTTTTGGAAGAAAGCCACCATGTTTTTCTAAACCTGGACAACCCTCGAGTTTGTCTTCACCAGACCTACAGGTGCCTAGAATCATGTCCTGTTGTACAAAATGAGTCTGTAGAAGATGGACATTTGGAGATGTATGTGCAGGAGAAGCTCCAGGGCCGGACATGGTAATACACATGTATAGGCGTGTGTATGTGGCAGGAGTGGGAAATAGCTGCGTGTCTGTGCTTATAATGATGTCACCTTTGTGATTAAATAATTACAAAGCAGCAGGGACACAACTGTAATTACTCGCACTTCTACCGCCTCACCATGGAGGTCTGAATAATGTAATGCCGTCATACATAATGAAGCTCGGATGGCTACAAAGCCCTGTGCTGTGTCAGAAATGTGCGACCGCGGGGCCCCTCAGGAATGTCACTTCTCTACGCTGTGCTGCAGATACCAATGAATATCTAACCACGAAATATACCGTATATATTAAAGGGATTGTCAGAGTTAGTTTTTTGTTCTTTGTATGTTTCTAACTAATCTAATGTAACAGCTTTACCATGCACTTACTGCATCTGTAGTGGCTCCTTTCTCAGATGTCACTGAGGGTCACATGACCTGTGATGTCAGCTTCTCTCCCTGCTCTGATGAAGTTTCCTGCACAAGCCTGAGAGAGCAGCTATGTGTCTGTACACCAGACCTCACTGTGCTGGCCATGCCCCCCTGCACTGGGAGCTGCTGCTGTCTTCCCCTAGTCTCCCTCCCACTGGATACTTCAGGAAAGATTAACCCCTTTAGGAGCCCAGACTCAATGCTGAAAGCTTTACTGATGAAAGCTTACTGAGTAGCTGCAGGCAGTGAGGAGGCAAATGCTGGGCAGAAATTGTTGCATGTAAAAAAAGGGCCAGAAGAGAACCAGGGAAATGAGTAAATATACATTTTTTTTTAATGTTTAATTTATATATTGCTGCCCATCAGATTTACAGTGCTATATATTTTTTTCATAACTCGGACAACCCCTTTAACAGGGTGAAAACCAGCAGTACCCGATGGTATACAAGAGAAAGGAGGCCATCAACAAAGAAAACCTAATGAAATGATATCAATATAGAATGGCGGCTTTATATCTCCATGCTCAGCTTCCGTCTTTTGCTACAATCTTGTCATAAGGTCATAGGGAACGGTATTATAGTAGTTATATTCTTGTACATAGGAGCAGTATTATAGTAGTTATATTCTTGTACATAGGAGGCAGTATTATAGTAGTTATATTCTTGTACATAGGAGGCAGTATTATAGTAGTTATATTCTTGTACATAGGAGGCAGTATTATAGTAGTTATATTCTTGTACATAGGAGCAGTATTATAGTAGTTATATTCTTGTACATAGGAGCAGTATTATAGTAGTTATATTCTTGTACATAGGAGCAGTATTATAGTAGTTATATTCCTGTACATAGGAGCAGTATTATAGTAGTTATATTCTTGTACATAGTATGGGGAATGGCTCTGGTAGGCAGGTTAGTGGACTCAGTATAGAGGCAAAGGACCAGGTTGTAAATCACTCTTCAGTGTTTATTCACACTTATAACATAACACAACAGTCACTTTTCAGACTTGGTGCTTGTTCATACCCATAAAAACAAAATAAAGTTCACCTGGTATCCGGGGTGTCATATCACACCCGGCTGAATGTTCAGCCTCAGAAAGTCCACTTGCAGGCTTTAAGGCGGCCTGCTCGCCTGACAAACGGCCTTCAGACTTCAGCACAGAGATCGCCAGAGCTCCACTGTCAGAGGGAGGTAATCCACACCACCTGACAGTGCTGGCTGTTTTTTTTTTATAAGCCTGCCAAGACCCGGCCTGGCACGTGGGGAGTAGTTACCCACCCAGCACTTTGACTACTCCCAGTAAGAGCCGTCCCGGATCAGCTATTTACAGCCATACTAAATAGCAAAGTGTCAATCAGAATTAGCTGCCGCTGACACAAGAAAGTACCAGCTCTTACTTCACTGACGCCAGAAGCCTTGGTGACACATACCTACCATCAATGACGACCCCTTGTACCTTCCTACAATAGGAGCAGTATTATAGTAGATATATTCTTGTACATAGGAGCAGTATTATAGTAGTTATATTCTTGCACATAGGAGCAGTATTATAGTAGTTATATTCTTGTACATAGGAGGCAGTATAATAGTAGTTATAGTCTTGTACATAGGAGCAGTATTATAGTAGTTATAGTCTTGTACACAGGAGGCAGTATTATAGTAGGTATATGCTTGTACATAGGAGCAGTATTATGGTAGTTATATTCTTGTACATAGGAGCAGTATTATAGTAGTTATATTCTTGTACATAGGAACAGTATTATAGTAGTTATATTCTTGTACACAGGAGGCAGTATTATAGTAGTTATATTCTAGTACAGGCATGCTCAATCTGCGGTCCTCCAGCTGTTGCAAAACTACAACTCCCAGCATGCATGAACAGCCTACAGCAGGGCATGGTGAGAGTTGTAGTTTTACAACAGCTGGAGGGCTGCAGGTTGAGCATCCCTGTTCTAGTACATAGGAATTGTATTATAGTAGTTATATTCTTGTACATAGGAGCAGTATTATAGTAGTTATATTCTTGTACATAGGAGCAGTATTATAGTAGTTATATTCTTGTACATAGGAGCAGTATTATAGTAGTTATATTCTTGTACATAGGAGCAGTATTATAGTAGTTATATTCTTGTACATAGGAGCAGTATTATAGTAGTTATATTCTTGTACATAGGAGGTAGTATTATAGTAGTTATATTCTTGTACATAGGAGCAGTATTATAGTAGTTATATTCTTGTACACAGGAGGCAGTATTATAGTAGTTATATTCTTGTACATAGGGAGCAGTATTATAGTAGTTATATTCTTGTACATGGGAGGCAGTATTATAGTAGTTATATTCTTGTACATAGGAGCAGTATTATAGTAGTTATATTCTTGTACATAGGAGCAGTATTATAGTAGTTATATTCTTGTACATAGGAGGCAGTATTATAGTAGTTATATTCTTGTACATAGGAGGCAGTATTATAGTAGTTATATTCTTGTACATAGGAGGCAGTATTATAGTACTTATAGTCTTGTATATAGGAGCAGTATTATAGTAGTTATATTCTTGAACATAGGAGCAGTATTATAGTAGTTATATTCTTGTACATAGGAGGCAGTATTATAGTAGTTATATTCTTGTACATAGAAGCAGTATTATACTAGTTTTACATCAAGACACGGAGGCTCATGTTGCTATCTCCTTCTTTACTTTCCACCAATAGCAGCAAAGAAGAAATTTACATAATCATAACAATAAAGGACCCTCCCCCTGACAGATCCTATAATAAGCAGTGTCCTCTTCATCAACTTCCTCTTTCTTTGCTGCTCCACCAAAAGATAAGTAACATCTATGCTTTGTCTATTGCTGTGATTGAGGGGTTGATCTCTGAGCTTTTGTGGCTTTTGTTGATTGGGTTTTTTGTCTCCCCTGGCCCTTGTTTTTGTCATTGGGGCCTGTGGATTATTTCTGCTCCACTGAACCCCCGTTTTCTCCTGCTTTGGGGGGTCTTCCCCCCCCCCCTCCTTTTTATTCCCCTATTTTAGTACGCCCTGCGTTCGTGCCGGTTTTTCTCCCGGTTGCGGGTGACGTCCGGCGACTCGCCCTTGTCACTGGCCTGCTTGCTGCGGCCTGGACCTGCGTCCGGTGGTGCTCCCTCTCCCTCTTACCTCTCTCCCTGCGTTCCACAGTATTGCGCCGCTCCGGCGCTGGTCTCTGCTTGTTTCCCGCGGCCGCGAGATCTCGGCGGCCATTTTGGGTTTCCTCCCGCGCATGCGCTCGCGGGATTTTCGGATCGGCACCTTCACCGGACAGCAGCGTCTCTCTCCCTGCGGCTCCTGGGGTGATTAACCCCTCTCTAGGTAGTTTTAGGTTCAGGGAAACTCTCCTTTGCCCTTTATTAGGCTCCCTCTAGCCCCATAGAGCGCCCTAGCGTGATTTGTTTTATTTTCAAATTATGTCTTCTGACCGATCCCCATCCGGGCCTACCCCACCCCCATCTGGGGACCCCGGTAGGGCTGATGTGAACTTACAGGCCATAGAATTGCAGCGCTCTGTGTCTAGCGCAATCATTGAGGCCATGGGATCCATGTCATCCATGATATCCCAAACAATATCTCAGGCCTTATCTGCCCATGCTCCTGGCCCCTCTAGTCTGACGCCTGTAACTCATCCGCAGCCTGCCGCTGGTGATACTCCTTCTGTACAGGAGAAACGGACCGGTGTGATCTCAGCCACCATTGATAGCGCGCATAGATCGCGCAAAAGAGCCTTGCTGCGCCAGGCAGAAAGGGTGCGTACATGGAAATGTGCTAGAGCACAAAACAATGATATAGAATCAGAGTTGGATTCTGAGGCGGAGGCTAACGCGGAGGTGAGCGGCCGTTCTGAGGAGGAAATGGATTATGACATCCCTGGCTCTGCTGACCCTGTGCTTTCCACCTCTGGGTCTGTGGGTCCTGCCACCACCGCCCCTAGTGCGGCGCCTTCCCTGGTGGATCCCTCTGGCAACCCCTTATTTGACCCTGATGCCCTTCACCACCCTAGGTCATCAGAATGGCTGCCAACGGCTCACGTGAGCACCTATCTGGAGCACTGGGTGCGCCGTCCTCTCAGTAAAGAGGCGCGCAGTAAGCTTAGGTCCGAATGTCCCAGACCGTTAGTGCCAAGCAAGGTCTGTGAGACGCCTTCGGTGGATCTGAAGATGACCCAGTTCCTGGCCAAAACCGGCTGGAATCCCCGTAAGGGGTTAGATTCGGCGCTGAGGAGTTGCCAGGACAAGCTCATAGACATCTTTGGTCCTCTGGCCAAAATTTTTGAGATGGCCGAATCGGCCAGAATTGACGGCTCTCCAATAGACCCGGAGGAGCTTTCTGGGTGGATACAGAGAGCCATCTGTATCGCGGGCAGCTCTAACTCATCCCTGGCCATTGAACGGCGTAAAGCCATACTTTTTAAGATCGACCCGAAACTGGCTAATCTGGCTCTTACCGAGGCAGGAAAGGACGCTAATGGTCTACTTTTTGGGGACTCCTTTATCAAGGACCTCGGTAGATATGTGGGGGCATTTACGGCGCTGGACAAGGCCCAATCCTCCATGTTCCGGGGTCGGGTCTCCACCAGGGCCGGCAGTGGTAGGGGCCGTCTGTCCGGCCGTTCCGCATTCCAAGCCCGCAGTTCGGGCAGAGGCTCCTATTCGCAAGGACGACCTTTCCAGGAGCAGAGAAGTCCTCCTCCTCCATTTTTCCCGGCCAGAGGCGGCCAATGGCGATCAAGGTCGTTTCGAGGAAACCAGAACCCTCGCAAATCCTTTGGTAAGTCTATCTCCAGTGGGGACTTCTTTGGATCCTTGTGTCGGGGGCAGACTCCGTCATTATTCCCATGTTTGGTCCACGGTTACGTCAGACCCAGGGGTGCTGACTACGGTGAAGGGGTTTCACATAGAGGTCACGGAATCCCCAGGGCTCATCCTTCCTCCCCCGCCAACCACACGGGGAACTCATAGACATCGAGCTCCGGTCCCTTTTCCAAAAGAGGGCAATAGAGAGGGCTCCCCCTACCTCCGGGGGTGTCCTCAGCAGCATTTTTCTAGTCCAGAAAAAGGGCGGCCAGATGCGTCCAGTGATAAATCTCCGCGCCCTGAACTCTGTGGTGCGATATCGCCATTTCAAAATGGAGGGGATCCACCTCCTGCGGGACTTATTAGTTCCAGGGGACTGGATGGTAAAATTGGACCTCAAGGATGCGTACCTGACTGTCCCGATTTCCGCGGCATCCAGAGATCTCCTGCGTTTCCGTTGGGGGGACGAAGTGTGGCGTTTCACGTGCCTCCCGTTCGGCCTGTCGTCAGCGCCTTGGTGCTTTACCAAACTGTTGCGTCCGGTCATGGCCTGGCTGCGGTGTCGGGGTGTGCGTCTAATCGTCTATCTGGACGACATCCTCGTTATGCATCAATGTCAGTCGACGCTGCTGCAACACCTTCAGTGGACCTCACAACTCTTGACAGACCTGGGTTTCCTGCTGAACCCCGAGAAGTCGATCCTCACGCCATCTCGTCAGATGGAGTTCCTGGGCTTTACAGTGGACTCGGTTTCGGAGTCCCTCAGCCTCCCGATGGCGAAATTGCGGGCGATCCGCAAGGAGTTGAGACACGCTCTCGCGGCTACCTCCCTGTCGCTGCGCCATCTGGCCCGCATCATTGGCCTGTTGGCGTCTTCGATCCAAGCGGTGTTCCCGGCGCCTCTCTACTATCGGGCTCTACAACGACTGAAGATCGCCCATCTTCGAGCCGGTGCCACCTTTGCGGATCTGGTGGTCATGGATCAGGAGGCTCGGGAGGAGCTCCGTTGGTGGATAGAGAACTTGGAGGCGTGGAACGGCAGAGCGATCTTCGGTTTCCAACCGGATTTCGTGGTGGAATCGGACGCGAGTCTCAAGGGCTGGGGTGCCCACTGCCAAGGCATTTCCACGGGTGGTCGATGGTCAGAGGAGGAGAGCCGTCTTCACATCAACGCGTTGGAACTTCTGGCGGGTTCGTTCGCAATCCGGAGTTTCTCCAATGGCATGGCCCATGCGTGTATCCGTTTGCGCATGGACAATGTGTCGGCGGTCCGCTATGTCAATCACCTGGGCGGCACTCAGTCGGCTACTTTGGCTCGCCTCGCAAAGGAATTCTGGTCCTACTGTCTTTCCAGGGACCTCATGGTGCAGGCGGAATATCTCCCGGGTCTTCACAACTACAGAGCGGATTGGAGCTCCCGGTACTTCACGGACGGCAGCGACTGGAGGCTCGCTCCAGAGACGTTCTGCTCGATTTCGGCCATCTGGGGCCCTTGCACCATAGACCTCTTTGCGTCGCGGCTCAATACCCACCTTCCCAGGTTCTTCAGCTGGCGCCCGGATCCGGAAGCGGAGGCGGTGGATGCGTTTCTCCAGAACTGGACTTCGGCTCTACACTATGCGTTTCCGCCCTTTGCCATGATCCCGAGGATGCTGCTTCAGACTCGTCGTCAGATGGCGGAGTTGGTAGTGGTGGTCCCCTTCTGGGGGACTCAGGCCTGGTACCCGATGCTCCTGGAACTCCTGGTGGATGTACCTCTCCTCCTCCCGGTTCGGACGGATCTCCTCCTGGGCCCTCTGGGCGTGCCCCACCCCCTACTGGTCGACGGATCCCTTCAGCTTCTGGCGTGCCGGATCTCGGGACTCCCGGAGAGGTCGAGGGAGTTTCGGAGGCGACTAGACGCCTCCTGGATAACGCTTGGGCTCCCGGCACCCGAAAATCTTACCGGGCAGCTTGGCGATCTTGGGTTATCTGGTGCGTGGAACGGAACCTTGATCCCGTTTCGGCGCCTGTGACCCATTTATTGCAGTTCCTTACGTCTCTTTTTGAGGCGGGAAAGGCGTATCGGACCATTAATCTGTTCCGTTCGGCGATTTCTTCGACCCACCTGGGTTTTGATGGTGTTCCGGCGGGTCAGCACCCTTTGGTGTCGCGCTTGCTGCGTGGGTCTCGTTTGGCTCGGCCTCCTCGGCCGCGCTTCACTTCCACTTGGGACGTTTCGCTAGTCCTCTCTTTCCTCACTGCGTGGCCTGAGAACGCGTCTCTTTCCCTCCGTCAGCTTTCGGCCAAGTTGTTGACCCTCTTTTGCCTTATTTCCTGTAAGCGGGTTTCTGACGTCAGGGCTCTGGACCATGATGCTCGGTCCTTTTCTCCTGAGGGCGTCACCTTTAACATTACGCGGCGCACCAAGACCAATGTTCGGTCTGTCTCTTTTCCCTGTTTCCCGTCTTCCCCGGCGCTATGCCCTGTGGCTTGCTTGCGTGAATATGAGTTGCGCACTCGAGCTCACCGCTCTGTGGCCGTTCCACAGTTGTTCCTCTCTATTCGCCATCCTTTTGGCCCTGTGTCTAGCCCCACTTTGGCGCGCTGGATGAAGTGGGTCATGTCCCTTGCTGGGATTGATACAACGGTCTTTACCGCTCATTCGGCCAGGGGCGCGGCTGCCACCGCCCTGGCGGTTTCGGGGGCTCGTTTGGAGGACATTTTGCGTTTGGCGGATTGGTCTAGGGCCTCCACATTTCGGGACTTTTATTTCCGACCGCCTCCTCATGTGTTCTCCTCCATTATTGGTCAACTTTGAACTTGCAATATGAGCCTCCGTGTCTTGATGTAAAACTAAATGATTTTCCTATTTCATGACGTAAAGTCATAGTTTTATTAAAGACACGGAGGCGAGTATTGCCCGCCCTGGATATTTCTCCTGCCCGCCCTTTTTTGTGGGGTGTTATTGTTGGACTGTTTACATTGTCTTTAGTTGATATTTATATATATTTGATGTATATCATGTATTATTTATTGTCCTATGTTTTTCACCGACCTGGCTGTGTGCTTCTGTTTCCAGGGTCGTTTTTCGTTCATTACCTGACCCGTTTCTTACACTGGCTATATTGTTTGCTCTGTTTCAGGCTGAATTCTCCACGGTGTGTGGTCTGTTCCATGGTTCCAGGTTTCCTGAGGTGTTAGCCCGGTTGGCTTGATTCTGCTGTTCGTGGATCCCGTTGGTTGCAGTTCTCGGGTCCAGTTCCGGTTCCTGTTACAGTTGCAGTTGGTGTCGCGGTTGTCAAGAAAGAGGAAGTTGATGAAGAGGACACTGCTTATTATAGGATCTATCAGGGGAGGGGCCTTTATTGTTATGATTATGTAAATTTCTTCTTTGCTGCTATTGGTGGAAAGTAAAGAAGGAGAAAGCAATACTCGCCTCCGTGTCTTTAATAAAACTATGACTTTACGTCATGAAATAGGAAAATCATTTAGTTATATTCTTGGACATAGGAGGCAGTATTATAGTAGTTATATTCATGTACATTGGGAAGCAGTATTATAGTAGTTATATCCTTGTACATAGGAGCAGTATTATAGTAGTTATATTCTTCTACATAGGAGCAGTATTATAGTAGTTATATTCTTGTACATAGGAGCAGTATTATAGTAGTTATATTCTTGTACATAGGAGCAGTATTATAGTAGTTATATTCTTGTACATAGGAGCAGTATTATAGCAGTTATATTCTTGTACATAGGAGGCAGTATTATAGTAGTTATATTCTTGTACATAGGAGCAGTATTATAGTAGTTATATTCTTGTACATAGGAGGCAGTATTATAGTAGTTATATTCTTGTACATAGGAGGCAGTATTATAGTAGTTATATTCTTGTACATAGGAGCAGTATTATAGTAGTTATATTCTTGTACATAGGAGGCAGTATTATAGTAGTTATACTCTTGTACAAAGGAGCAGTATTATAGTAGTTATATTCTTGGACATAGGAGGCAGTATTATAGTAGTTATATTCATGTACATTGGGAAGCAGTATTATAGTAGTTATATTCTTGTACATAGGAGCAGTATTATAGTAGATATATTCTTGTACACAGGGGGCAGTATTATAGTAGTTATATTCTTGTACATAGGGGGCAGTATTATAGTAGTTATATTCTTGTACATAGGATCGGTATTATAGTAGTTATATTCTTGTACATAGGAGCAGTATTATAGTAGTTATATTCTTGTACATAGGAGCAGTATTATAGTAGTTATATTCTTGTACATAGGAGCAGTATTATAGTAGTTATATTCTTGTACATAGGAGCAGTATTATAATAGTTATATTCTTGTACATAGGAGCAGTATTATAGTAGTTATATTCTTGTACATAGGAGGCAGTATTATAGTAGTTATATTCTTGTACATTGGGAAGCAGTATTATAGTAGTAATAATAACCTTTGCTGTATCTTGAGACATAATTAGAGTGACATCCAGAATAAAGAAGACAGTATTTAGCAAAATGTATTCTTCTTTATTATGCCATTGATGTTAATATACATTTTCTCTGCAGTTGCTCTTTACTCTAACAATGGCTCTAGCACAATGATCTGGGAAATCTATAGTCAGTTTTTAATGATATTTCAGTTTTAGAGGCTCATTTGCATATATTAAAACTTCATTTTTCTCAGCAATGCGGGCACATGTGAACATGGGACCAGATGCCTCCAGCTGCCAAGAGCACATGTAACAGGTCAGTCAGTGTCATAGGTACAAATCTGCTAACAGATGCCCTTTAAATTGGGGTACCCCTTTGATATCTTGTCAATGCTGAACTATAGCAACCACGACGTGGCTGTC
Source organism: Bufo gargarizans (assembly GCF_014858855.1). Taxonomy (NCBI): domain Eukaryota; kingdom Metazoa; phylum Chordata; class Amphibia; order Anura; family Bufonidae; genus Bufo; species Bufo gargarizans. The sequence goes on along the minus strand of NC_058090.1, from coordinate 13,728,410 downwards.
ACAATCAGTGTGGGGGGGGGACTCCACACTGAACACAGGAGGGAAGGGAAACAGCAACTGGGCCTGGAAACTACAGAAGAAACAACCCTAATCCGGGTGGTGAGGGTAGGAATATTCGTATGCAGGATACCTAGGCCTTTATATCCCTATTAGGCCCTGAAAAAGGTTAGGACCAGAGACAACCCATTCCTCCCCAGATGGACGAATGGAAGTGTCTGTCTCAGGCCCAGATACAAACAATAGGGAATATAACAAACACAAACAAACGCAACACTTAACTTCTGTAGAGACGGAAGAACAGGAACACCAGAGACGACCTCACACCAGCTCAGCCAAACCCAAATGAAGCTATCAACCGCATAGTCAGAAGGGTGGGGTGAGACTATAAAGGGTAGAAGTTATGACCACTGAGCAACAGCTGAGAAAAGGGAAGTGGTCATTAACCCTATCAACACAATCAAGAGAAATCAAGGAGGCTGTTAGATTCCTCCACGCTCAGCCAATCTCCTTGATTTCCTGACATCCGTCACCTGAGGGACGGTGACCGTGGCTTCTCAAAATGCCAGTTGCAGAAATAAAAAAAAATGTATGTCCCCCCCCACCCCCACTACAGCTAGTTTCCACTGTTTTCTAAATCATATACTATGAACTGACTCTCTAGAGGACCACTGCTGGATGCTTTATGTCCAGGGGCAGTTTCAGAAGTGATTGCCGGTCCTACCCAGTCCATTTATCACCTCATGCCAGCATGGGGGTCGGTGGTTCTGTAAATGCTGTGAAATCTCGGAGGTCTCTGCATGATCCTTCCTACTGTGTTCACCACTCGTGCCCAGGCAGCAAGGCCTCGCGACGCCCGCTACGTGTGGACTATTTGCTACCCGCCCCCGCTACCTCTGCTGATACTGTATTTGCATCTGGTATGAAATAAAGGATCATTTTTATTGATCTGCACGGGTGAGTGCCGCCTCCTTTACCTTCTACTACAGTGGTTTGTATTCTTTTGATTGGCTTGTGCAGTGAAGACTCAAAAGGTGCGTTCACTTTGGTTTGAGGTTTTGTTGGCATGATTTTTGACTGAGCTTTTAGCGCGCCGCCTTCGCTATATCGCTTTCTTTGCACGCCCGCTGGATTACTGCCCACTAGGCAGAGCTGAGGGTGATGCCCTGACCCTATCCGTGCGTCTCCTTCCCGTGGCCCCGGTAATCAGATCAGCACAATGAAAGCTGCAGGAGGCCGAACGTTTTAATGAAGATGATAATGAAGACGTTAGACGCTGATTAGTCAGGCAGCAAACTTCAGCCAAATACACTGTTTAGTGAATAAGTCCAATCTCCGCTCCACTGGCAGGAGCACAAATTAGCTTCTTGGCTTGTCTCCGCCATGTCCTCTCCTTAACACCCGTAATCATCTTGTTTGCAGCCCACGCCACATCTATAAAAATAATCCGCGTAGCTGCCGCCCACCGCTACAGGCCCTGTGATTTGTGTCCCCCCCCAGCTCAAACATGGCTATGCTCAATAATATCTTTTCAGTGGTCATTCATTATAATCCAGTCTGCACTCATGCTGCTTCTCTCCTTGTCCCTCAGAGCTTGCAATCTATATTTTTTTCCAGTACCTGTGATGCTAGGGAATGGAACGCAGCGGTTACCGTATATATTCTGCATTTTATGGGTGCTCCTTCCATCAGGCATGGGTAGATGCCACCCTTCTTATACTGTAGAGGGCAGCACTTTGGCAGGCCATCTCAGTGCTTTCCCAATTCTATATGACTCTTGGGCCAATTTAGCCCTCCGGTGTGTGCTAAGTAGTGCAGTTCATCTAGGGATGCAGCCTCCTATGGGGCCCCTGGGGTCCCTTCCCTCCTCTCCACATGTGCCCTGGCAGCTGCTCTACGGTATGTATGCTTTATATATTGTCCTAGCTAATCTCCTCACTGGGAGATAAAAGAATACATGGCAAGAATGTTCCTGCATAGTATGATACCCTTGGTCAGGGCACTAGATGGCGGTATACAGTCTGTTTGTACTGGCACCTTGGGCTCATGTGGATTGTTACACGTAGATATTAGCCAATCCTGCTCACAATCGGGAGGCGGATGAAATGCACAGATTGTATTCATGGCCGCCTCTCCCAGTGTAGCTACAGCTTTCTGTAGGCAGAGTAATGGAAGAAATTCACTTTATGTCCCTGATTTAAATAGCTGGAAAGTGCAGGAAGATGGGCTGAAATATTATAGAGTTTTATAGTCGTCTCCAAGGGCAGACAGCAAATTATTACCCTCAATACTTCTGCTACAACTGCTGGTGGCAAAGGCGTCTTTGGATGACACCGCAAAACTGCTGACAGCACCTAGGTAGGAGCCGTGGAGAGGCAGGCAGACATACCTGTATATATGCTTTTATTATCAGAAGCAGTGTGAATAAGAACTTATATTCTGCTGCTCCTGCAATTGCCCCAAAGGCAGCAGCTCATACTGAAGTGCCCTCTGCAGTGAGCTATAATACAGGATGTAACTCAGGATCAGTACAGGATACGTAATGTATGTACACAGTGACTGCACCAGCAGAATAGTGAGTGCAGCTCTGGAGTATAATACAGGATGTAACTCAGGATCAGTACAGGATAAGTAATGTATGTACACAGTGACTGCACCAGCAGAATAATGAGTGCAGCTCTGGAGTATAATACAGGATGTAACTCAGGATCAGTACAGGATACGTAATGTATGTACACAGTGACTGCACCAGCAGAATAGTGAGTGCAGCTCTGGAGTATAATACAGGATGTAACTCAGGATCAGTACAGGATAAGTAATGTATGTACACAGTGACTGCACCAGCAGAATAGTGAGCGCAGCTCTGGAGTATAATACAGGATGTAACTCAGGATCAGTACAGGATAAGTAATGTATGTACACAGTGACTGCACCAGCAGAATAGTGAGTGCAGCTCTGGAGTATAATACAGGATGTAACTCAGGATCAGTACAGGATAAGTAATGTATATACACAGTGACTGCACCAGCAGAATAGTGAGTGCAGCTCTGGAGTATAATACAGCATGTAACTCAGGATCAGTACAGGATAAGTAATGTATGTACACAGTGACTACACCAGCAGAATAGTGAGTGCAGCTCTGGGGTATAATACAGCATGTAACTCAGGATCAGTACAGGATAAGTAATGTATGTACACAGTGACTGCACCAGCACAATAGTGAGTGCAGCTCTGAAGTATAATACAGAATAGGTAATGTATATAAAAATATTCCGGTGGCAAAAATTCCACATGATGACAGAACATCACAAGTGAATACACTTTTGTAGCTATAGTGGATTTTTAGCTACATTAATAGCTCACACCCTGAAGGCACAGACTAGAAATTTCAATTAAAAATCCTACATATTAGGCTACATGCACACGACCATTGTGTGTTTTGCGGTCCGCAAATCCATAAAACACGGATGGCGCCCGTGTGCGTTCTGCAATTTGCAGAACGGCATGGACAGCCTTTAATATAACTGCCTATTCTTGTCCGCAAAGCGCGGGGCATGGAGCGGAGCAACGGATGCGGACAGCACACTGAGTGCTGTCTGCATCTTTTGCGGCCCCATTGAAGTGAATAGGTCCGCATCCGAGCCGCCAAAACTGCGGCTCGGATACTGACCAAAACAACGGCCGTGTGAATGAGCCCTTATTTTGTAAATATTGATAGGGAGGGACATGTCTGATAATGACTCCAGGGTAGACAATACAGGGAATTATTAGTTCCAGTTGCCTATAAAACAAGTCACTGGAATCTCCGCTCTGATGAGTTGCTCCACAGCGGCCGGGGATCAGCAATTGGGAAAGTGTAAGAAAACATTTAAAAGTGCAAACTGTTATTCCCCGTTTCCCTGTGATCTACATGGCCTTTGGACACATTTAAGTATCAGCAGGAAATGTTTGAGTCTTTCCTGCTAAAATCATAAAATCCCCCAAAATTCCTTGAGTTGTCCTCTTTCAATATGGCTGCCACTGCAGGTGGTCAGCCTTCCCTGACTTATCAAGGTGATCACTGTGTAGAGAAATACAAGAGGATGGGATGTGCAGGTGGACATGATCAGACACAACCCGGACCAACTGCACCCTAGATGTTAGCCTCTTGCTGACTTTTCAAGGTCGCTTGGAAAGAGAAACCTCAGGACGGAGGATCTGGGTGTCAGACGTGTGATGGCGGTTATTTTATTATACTCTGCATACAAGTGATATAAATGATTTCTTCTCCCACCAACCCCATATACCAAGTGTCCATCTGATAACTCCATGGCCGTTGCTCCCGGCCATCAGTAGTTGCAGGCTGGGGAGAGGCTGACCACAGTCCAGGGAAATCTCATGGTCACTACTTCATGGCCACACGTGTAGGGCCCCTGGCCAATATTACCCATAGAGGACTACAGAAGAGATATCCATGCCCCCTGAGATACCCGAGCGCCCACACAAGCCTCCCCAGTAATGAAGCCCCAGCCTTCCTGGCTGTGACTATGAAAGTGTATATCCCTCCATAAACAGGCAATTTGTAAATGTTTTATTCCTGTCACGTCCAGTGGTCGTTCCCTGCAGTGTGTCCCTTCATCCAAATGGCAAAGCCATCTTTTTCATGCTCTTGGGGCATAGCCATTGGAGATGAATCTGGACCTCTCCATATGGGAGACTGGCGGAGCCCCCAATGGGCAGTGCAGGGGCCAGCGACATGTGATGAGCTTCTTAGTAAATATGGGTCCTGTTCACAGCATGATCTAGGTGAGGGCAGAGTCACGTCAGCAGCAGGAGCTTCTATGTCTCTGCCTTGAACCCTGTCCCTAAAATCTCAAACTCAAGTCAGTGACGCAGCTTGGATTCCTGGCACCCGCCTGTGATCCCAGAAGGTGACACTGCCACTTAAGATGTGGGAAAATGCAAACCTCCAGCCGCTGTGCCCAGTCTACAAATCACAACCATCATATTTCTGATCATTGCACATCAGCATGGGCAGAACAGACAGCAAATCATCATTATATAGCTCCAACATATACCATAGGGCGGAGAACATTGGAAGAACCTCCAAACTACCTGCAAAGTGTTACCTTACTGACAGCGAAATGCAGGGAATTACTTATGTCACCCCAGTATACATCATATGACACTGACACGAGCATCAGACATATCATCTATACATGACCACCACTGATCACTGCAAACGCCCTGGTGTCCACATCTGTCCTGCAATTCCACCCATCCCAGGACAGACCAGTGCTGTCTGACTATCTCATCCTTCTCCGGACACCAGTTTACCACATTAGATGGAGGCTGAAAAATCTTCTCAACCTCTTCGTCAGCTGTGGCGCCACCATCTCTCAAGGTCATATAGAGTATACATGAAAAGTGACTTAATAGCCTTGATTTTGGGGGATCTGTGCAGCTCACAGAGATACATGGGTCCATGCATCCTGTAGGGGGTCCATGCATCCTGTAGGGGGTCCGTGCATCCTGTAGGGGGTCCATGCATTGTGTGCGGGGTCCATGCATCTTGTAGAGGGTCCATGCATCTTGTAGGGGGTCCATGCATCTAATTCAAGGTAATAGCATTGACCCAGAATGCATTTGATTCACTAATGTTATTACCCTGTGCATCCTGTAATGTAGTCAATGTAATCCATCCAGCATATATCTCTGATGGACATCAACGGTCTTTCATTAGTTCATATTCCAGACATAAGACTGTTTTATTTTAATGTATTACAGCATAGGGAGGCAGTCAGCAGCTGGAGCAGTAGGGTGCAACCTTTGGGACTACAACGCCAAATGTGCCAGGGCATGATGGCAGCTGTCAGAAGTGGCAGACCACATGTGGATATACATAAGGAGCAGAGCCATCCACCCTTCCTATTACAGTTTATGACACATGGAGAACTGCTGACAGCTCTGCTCTCTGGGCTTGTGGCTATTTAAGAAATGCTGGTCCCATATGTATTGGCATATTGAGGGTCCAGCAACTGGTTACTATGGTTTCTAGCAAATATAAAAGACTGGACACAATGGGAGTTGTAGTTTTACAACTAAGGAAGACTTTCACACTAGCGTTTTGGCTTTCCATTTGTGAGATCCGGTCAGGGCTCTCACAAGCGTCCAAAACAGATCAGTTTTGCCCTAATGCATTCTGAATGGAAAAAGGATCCGCTCAGAACGCATCAGTTTGCCTCAGTTCCGTCTCCATTCCGCTCTGGAGGCTGCTTGCAGCGTTTTGGTATCCGTCTGATGAAACTGAGCCAAACGGATCCGTCCTGGCACACAATGTAAGTCAATGCGGACAGATCCGTTTTTCACTGACACAATCTGGCACAAAAGAGAACGGATCCGCCTTGGCTGTGTTACAGATAATACAAACAGATCCATTCTGAACTGATGCAGACGGTCCTATTATCTGAACGGATCCGTCCACGACGGATCCGCACAAAACGCGAGTGTGAAAGTGGCCGATATGGACGGCATATCTTAACCTATCTGCATAGTCATGAAACAACATCTTTGCAGATTCAGCAGAGCTGACGTTGTCGTGTCATGCATCCTGCAATGAAATGTAAACCCAGAAATAACGAATGGCGAGTTCGGCCAATGACAAACCCAGCTCTGCTACATCTTTACTATGTAACAAACCCATAGATTTGTGCAGAATACTTTAATAGACTATTTGCTAAATTGACTCCAAGACGTGCAGAGAACATAAGACTTCCACAAAATCCCCAGGGTCCATCCCTTTGTGTCTGCTTTAACACTACACCCAGCTCAACTTCACCACCAGCAAATACCACAAGGCAATTACGAAGACGTCCTTCCCAGAGATGTCTCCGGTCTGTGATGACACCTAATATCCCCCCCATTATCCTGGCCCATGGCAGCTGCCCGGCCTCTGCTCCTTTCCATCAATAACCCAAAGAGGAGGACTTCCACCAGCTCCCTTCACTGGTTCTACTGGTTCCCACATTAATCTCCACTATGGTAAATCCAGGAGATGTATCCTCATCGCCAGCTCCTGATGACAGAGCCCTTCATCGATGACCTTGGCTACAAAGTGTTAAATGTGACCAAGTGGAGAAGGGGAACATAATGGAAGCTGCATCTGGCAATTCTCTATGATATTGGGGGGTGGGCTTCCTTCTAAAAGTTGGGGGCAGACTACCATCCAATGGTGACAAATGTGTAAATCTGATGATTGCCAGCAGTGGCATACAGAATAGCATATATATGTATATAGTATAATATATCACTATATAATAGTGTATATATATATATATATATTTATAGTAAACTGTGTTTGGTGATACATTTTGATACATTGTATATACCTTGTTCCTCCGCAGCCTCCTGTTCTGTGCAGTGTTGCTGGTGTCACCATAGAGCCTGTGGTCCCCCGGGTGCCATCGCTTGGGTGACACTATAATTAAGCAGGGTGCACTGTCTGCTTTCACTACTCCTATGATAACACTTGTAAAGCAAGAGTCTATTAAGCTTCCCCCTCTGTACCGTGCATAGGGATCATCCGAGGATCTACCGGAGCTGGAATGCAGATGGTTAATACCATAGGGGGGCATATTCAGGAGTAAGGAGGTCTCTGCAGATGGCACAGCTGCCATCCTGAACCCACCGAATTATGTAATATCACCAGAGCCAGTCAGGTGGATGTGCAAGTGGTAGCATGTAGCCAGAGAATAGACCCATGAGCTTGCAATCTATACCCCTCCAGCTGCATGCACTCATCTGCTCATTCCTAAAACACAGAGTTTACAATCTAATGCCCCACAGGTTTGCTGCCATGCACTTACCTAACTTTGGCTGCTACATGAGAGATGGTGTCATTCCTCAGTGCCTTCTTCTTGGAGACAGCTGTGCCCATTCTTGATGAGAGAAGAGATTGGGGGCCACATCCGACCAGCCCAGGGTGGGGAGCAGCCACTAGGATGAAGCTGGAGGTGCAGAGGAGCTGGAAGGATGCTGCTCCTGCCTGGATGGAGACTGAGCCCGAAGCCTGTGCAGCTCGCATTGATCGCTGCAGGAGGGCGGAGGGAGCTGCTCCTGCCAGGAAGCCTCCACCATGTATGGGCAGAGGATGCGTGACCCAGTCCTCCTACTGACAGCATGGGCAGGGCCAGGTGGAGGAGGGGGCACCCAGCACATGCCAGTGTGCAAAGTCTGCGCCTGCTAGGGCATCCACTGCAAGTCACTGCACCCCCATCATCCTGGGAGAGGAGGGTCCAGGCTGCTGATGAGCACCTACTGTAGCCTTCACTTACCTCCCTAATACCCCCAACCAGGAATGCACTTAGATTGGGAGAGCAAGTGGCCAAAAATGGACTCTAGCAATTAATGGCAAGCAGCTGGTGCAAAGTCAAAGCAGATATTGGGATTCATTTGAAAATGTAGCTTTACCTGTGTACAAATCAGCAGGTAGAGTATTGTGCGCGGCTTCTACTGTATATCACTATCATTTACAGGTTAAATTATAGTGTAATATCGCAGCGTAGTAATTCACTGCAGCAGGCACCTGCCATGGGCTCCCATAATGCACTGCTCTCTGCGTACAGAAATCCATTATTATATAGAATTATTATAATGTAGAAGGTGGCTACAAAGACACGCCGGCGCGCTCCAGAACGGTCCGGTACCACACAATGGTTTACATTGTCTCCTGATCAGGAAGCTCTGGGTCCAACACGTATGTCACCTCTAGGGAACGTGCTTTCCTGATATTCGGCGAAGGCCTCGTGCACACGACCGTTGTGTGTTTTGCGGTCCGCAAAACAGGGATGGCGACCCTGCGATTTTTACATTTCTCCGTTTTTGTTTTTTTGCACTCTGCTAGGTTCAGTGAGTCAAGCTAGTGATCGATACAAAATCGATTGGTTAAAAAACGTTATTTGTAAGGCCTCATGCACATGGCCGGTCCCCGGCCCGCATACAGCGGGTCCGCAACACACAAGCACCGGCCGTGTGCACCCATTCAACGTTTTCTATTTTTACGGTGCGGACGGATTACAAACCCATTCTAGTGGAATGGGTCTCGATCCGTCCCGGCCGCCGCACAGATGTTGCCTGTGCATTGGGGACCCCATTTTGCAGTCCCCAATCCACGGAACGGCCGAACAACGGCCGTGTGCATGAGGCCTAATGCTGTTTCCGTACAGCATTTACAATGTACTTGCTCCATGTAGGAAAACTTAGCCTCGTCTGAAGTTGCGCGAAACTTCGATAAATGACTTCAGTACTCCTATCTGCGGATTTAAAAACATTATAAAATAAGATTCCGAAGTCGGCTTCAGTCCTGGCGGGTAACAAGACTTCGGGTTCCTATTTTTAAATTCGCAGATAGGAGTACCGAAGTAATTTACCGAAGTCTCACGCAACTTCGGACGAAACTAAGTTTTCCTACACAGAGCAAATATATTGTAAATACTATGCGGAAACAGCATTAGGGCTCATGCACGCGAACGTATTTTATTTCCATGTCTGTTGTGTTTTTTTGCGGACCATATGCAGAACCATTCTTTTCAATGGGTCCACAAAAAAAAACAACGGAAGTTACTCCGTGTGCATCCCATTTCCGTATGTCCGTTCCGCAAAAGAATAGAACACGTCCTATTATTGTCCGCATGATCACGGACAAGAATAGGACTGTTCTTTCAGGGGCCAGCTGTTCCATTCCGCAAAATACGTAATGGACACGGACGTCATCCGTATTTTCGGCGGATCTGTATTTGCAGACCGCAAGATAAATACGGTCATGTGCATGAGGCCTTACAAACAACGTTTTTTTACAAATCGACTTTGGATCTATGATCAGAAGCTCGATTCGCTCTACCCTCCTCTCTGCCTTCCTGGAGCCATAACTTTTTTACTTTTACGTTTATGCAAGGACTTGTTTTTGCGGCACAAGTTGCCATACTCGGACTAGTATAATGTTTTTATATGTACGCAGGCCCGGCGCTATTATAAGGTAGACCAAGCGGCTGCCTTAGGGCGCAGAGACGCCGAGCCAAGAGGGGGCAGAAAAATGAACCTTTTTATATATATTTATCTGTATATGTTGCGCCGCGCCCAGGGATCTCACTGCACTTACTATTATCCCTGGGCACCCGCTGTGGCCCCCGTTACTGTTTCCCACGCCGTATGCTAATTACTACTAACTTCGCAACAGGGAGGAGACATCCGCTTCTCTCCTGGGCGTTCCTTCTCGCTGTGAGCTCTGCGCTGCTCTGGTGTGCGCTGTGACACTTATGCCACGCTTGCTGCTGCCTGTGGCAACGTGTTGCTGTTTCAGCATGCGGGGGCAGTGTCACGGCCTTTGTGGCATGTGCCGTGACATGGTTGCCTTGCATGTTGTTGCCTGCGGCAACGTGTAGCTTTTTATGCTGCTGTGTGCACTTCCCCTGTCAGTCGTTTCCTCCTCTGTCCGGTGCTGGAGGGGTTAACCACCTTGTTGGGCGTGGTCTTACCTGTGGCTAGAGGCTGGGGGTCAGTGGTACTCCAGCCATGGGGGTGTGCTGGAGTTATGCTCCTGGTCTTCATGTTCCATCTCCCAGAGTGAGGGCCTCCTAGTGGGACAGCGATGTCTTCCCGCCCTTACGTGTGTTGTATGTTTGGTGTGGGGTTATTGTACCACAAGTCTGTATGCAGTGCCACCTGGGGCTGCTATGCACCTTGCGGCATGGGGGTCCTGGCGGAGTCTGGTGTGCTGGATGCCTGTGTGAGTGGCTGGTACGGTGTCCTGTTTGGTGTTAGGGCTCCGGTACGTATTCACGGGTTCCAGTGGTGGTGGCAGCGGCAGGTAAGTGTGTCGTCTTGTTTTCTTACCTGCCGATTCTCTTGCGGCATATGGTCTTTTCCTTTCCCTGCTTCTAGGCCTTTTGAGACTCCTGTTCTTTTGTGTCCTCTCCTCAGCTCCTTTGTGAGGAATTCTCAGGGCCTTCGGTATCCAGGGTATGAGCCGTCCTACCATCCAGGTCCGCTCATACGATGAGGAGTTAGGGCTAGGTATAGGGACGCATTAGGAGGTGACCTGCTCCCTTATCCTTGTGTAGCTTTACTTGTGTTGGCAAAAATCCTTGCACCGGCCCTGTATGTACGTCTACAGAGCTGTAAGGGCTCTTTTTTTTTTTTTTTTTTTTTTTTTTTAAGGGATGATCTGTAGTTTATATTGCTTGTTATGACATTTTTGGGAGAGTTGATACAACAAAAAACGTGTAATTGACCATTTTTTGATTTTCTTTTCCGATACGCTGTTCACCATATGGAATAAATATTTTAGCATTTTAATAGTATGGACATTTTGGGATGCGGCAATGCCTGTGATGTTTATTTATTTATTTTTCAATTATTTTATTTATGGAAATAGAGGGATGATTTTAAACTTTATATATATAAATATATATTTTTTTTTTAAGTCATCCTAGATAATAATAATCAATCATTAGATTACTTCCACCAATACATTTCAGTGAATTGCTGATGGAATTAATTTTCAATTAGCTACATTCTCATAGAGCCCTGCCACCTACAGTGCACTACAGGAATTACAGCTGTAAAAGTCCTGGTTTCTTCAGAGACATGAGCGCTTTCATATACAACCGAAGGCTCTCTGATCACAATGCAGTTCTCCCAGGAAATGCAGCTTCAGGTACCATGGTCACAATTGACCACGGCATATCAGTACTATAATACTGCTCCTATGTACAAACTGCTATAATGCTGCCCCCTATTTACAAGAATATAACTACTATATTACTGTACATAGGAGCAGTATTATAGTAGTTATATTCTTGTACATAGGAGCAGTATTATAGTAGTTATATTCCTGTACATAGGAGCAGTATTATAGTAGTTATAGTCTTGTACATAGGAGCAGTATTATAGTAGTTATATTCTTGTACATAGCAGCAGTATTATAGTAGTTATATTCTTGTACATAGAAGCAGTATTATAGTAGTTATATTCTTGTACATAGGAGCAGTATTATAGTAGTTATATTCCTGTACATAGGAGCAGTATTATAGTAGTTATATTCTTGTACATAGGAGCAGTATTATAGTAGTGATATTCTTGTACATAGGAGCAGTATTATAGCAGTTATATTCTTGTATATAGGAGCAGTATTATAGTAGTTATATTCTTGTACATAGGAGCAGTATTATAGTAGTTATATTCTTGTACATAGGAGCAGTATTATAGTAGTTATAGTCTTGTACATAGGAGGCAGTATTATAGTAGTTATATTCTTGTACATAGGAGCAGTATTATAGTAGTTATATTCTTTGTCAATTGTCTTTTTATTGAAAAGCATCAAGAAAAAAGAGCGACATACAATGATGAATAATTCCAAGGTCAATACATACAGTCTTAATTGCAGTTGACAGGTGCATAGACAATATACATAAGACATATGCAGGATGTACATTCCATGTCTAGGTCAGCAAATATCAGCAATTGACAATCAAAGTGCAACCTGAGGTAGGCGTGTTAAACACGAACCGATAGGGGGGCGAGGGGGGGGGGGGGGCAGGGGGTGGGCAGGGGAAGGGAGGGGGTAAAAAATGTCCTTAGAACTGGACAGATACGGTCTCTGGCTATTAAGATATATGTAGATGAATCCAAAGATAGGAGGGCATATGGCGTCTTTCGTTCCTACTAATGTGTCTAACACCACTATAGGGCTCGCATAGATTTGTGGTCAGTCAACAACCGCTAAGATGCTGAAGTACCATTCGCTTGCCTATAAGCAACCCAGGGGGCCCATAACTTTGTGTGTTTCTCGTGAGATCTAAGCTCCCATCCCGCCAGTTCCTCCATACGGTGGATATGGTCCAGTTTATTTAACCACTGGGAGATTGTGGGGGGATCTGAACTCAGCCACTTTTGGGGTATGAGTAAACGTGCAGCCTGGATCAGGTGAGTAGGAAGCTTGTTCTTTGACGGCGATAGGTCCTTTGTGGGGAGCCATAAAAGAACCAGTTGGGGGGTTAGTGTCAGGTTAATGTTTAGTATTTCATTAATGATCCGGGAGACATTGTCCCAATAACCTCTAATTTTAGGGCAGGACCAGAAAATGTGTAGAAGAGTGCCACTTTCCTCCCCACATCTCCAACACTTGTCGTGATCACTCAGGCCACTAAGGAATACTTGTTTGGGGGTAAGGTACCACTGTGTGATGACCTTATATGAATGCTCTTGGATCTTCACACAACGCGAGAAGCCATGCGAGTGCGCATGCATGCGGAGAATGTCCGTCTCAGAGAAAGTAGTCTGAAGGTCGGTGGCCCAGGTGTGAACATATTGTGGGGTTATGCGGCGCTGAGGTGAGGTCAAGGCCATATATATGTTAGATATCAATTTGCGTTGAGGGGAGGGGGGGTTTGCTAACTTCTCAAACCATGTTGAGTTCACTACACATGGTTTCTGTGCAAGTAGCTGTCTCCCAGCAGCTTTTAGTGATATTAGGTCTAGAAAGTTAGCTGCCTTCCAGACCAGGCTGAGTGGGTGTTGCTCCGACAGGGTGCCTCTTGTTTTCTCTATAAATTCGGCTGTGGAGAAGCCTCTTACTCTGTGCCAAATCTGTGAGACCTGGGTACCTGAGGGTTGGATAATGTATGGTATAAGGTCTGCTGGCATCGCCCCGGGAGGATTTTGTAGGAGCCCGTAGGCCTTGTTGAGCTGTTTAATGACCAGACTGGTGCCCTTTAGGAGTACATGGGAATGAAGTGACGTATTTGATTGGCCCCATAAAGCCGCTTTCTGCTGTTGGGTAAGCTGCACTAGTTCCAGTTCCGTGCCCAATGTGTTGTAGGCAGGGGAGTGGAGCTGCAACCACCTCTTCAGGTGTATGGCCCTATAATATGTTTGAACATCTGGCAGTGCTATACCTCCATGACCACGCCCCAGTACCAGCCTCTGGTGAGGGGCCCTAGCCTTCTTACCACCCCACAGGTAATTCGCAAAAAGCCTACGGAGCTTTGTAAAGTACGAGTTAGGCAGGAATATTGGCAACATCTGTAGTACGTACATAATTTTTGGAAGGACAAAAGCTTTTAGGATATTTTTTCTTCCCATCCAGGAGGAGTATGGGAGGCGTAGCGATTGGAGTAGTTTTTGGACCTCTGTTATCAGGGGAGTATAATTGAGCCGGAAAAGGTCGTCCATGGACGCGGGGATCTTGACCCCCAGATAGGAGACACATGAGGATTGCCATTTGAAGGGCGTAGTGGTTTTCAAAATGGCTATGGAGCTCGCCGGGGCATTAACATTTAGTGCTTCTGACTTGGTATAGTTCATTTTGTAGTTTGATAGCCTACCATAATCTTCAAATAGTTTCAAGAGATGCGGGAAGGCCTCGACTGGGTTGGAGACCATGATCAGTAAGTCGTCGGCATAAGCCACGTTGATATATTCTGCACTGTTATTTCCTGTTAACACTCCCCGAATATCCACATGCTCCCTAATGGCCTGAAGAAGGGTCTCCATGACTAGTATATACAAGGCTGGGGATAGGGGGCAGCCCTGACGTGTCCCGTTACAAATAGGGAAGGACGGAGACAAAGTACCGTTGATCCTAATTTTTGCACTCGGACCTTTATATAGGGACATGACAGCCTCCTGAAATCTTGTCGGGATTCCAAACCGCGACATTGTCCTCCTCATAAAGTCCCAGCTCACCCGGTCGAAGGCCTTCTCCGCATCTACACTAAGAAGCGCTAAGGGGAGGTTTTTCTTTTTGGCCCACTGTATCGCAGTGATCAACCTACAGGAATTGTGATTCCCTTCCCTCCCTGGAACAAAGCCAGATTGGTCGGGGTGGATGAGTTTGGGGAGCAGGCAACTCTGCCGTGTCGCTAGGATTTTGGCCCATATTTTTATGTCTACGTTAAGTAGCGAGATTGGCCTATAAGCTACCGCAGAGAAGGGGATCTTTCCCAGGTTTTGGGAGTATGGTAACTGTGGCCTCCAAAGACTGCTTATGTAAGGTTTCCCCATTCAGGAGTGCATTGCACCACTATAGTAGTTATATTCTTGTACACAGGAGCAGTATTATAGTAGTTATATTCTTGTACATAGGAGGCAGTATTATAGTAGTTATATTCTTGTACATAGGAGGCAGTATTATAGTAGTTATATTCCTGTACATAGGAGCAGTATTATAGTAGTTATATTCTTGTACATAGGAACAGTATTATAGTAGTTATATTCTTGTACACAGGAGCAGTATTATAGTAGTTATATTCTTGTACATCGGAGGCAGTATTATAGTAGTTATATTCTTGTACATAGGAGGCAGTATTATAGTAGTTATATTCTTGTATATAGAGGCAGTATTATAGTAGTTATATTCTTGTACATAGGAGCAGTATTATAGTAGTTATATTCTTGTACATAGGAGCAGTATTATAGTAGTTATATCCTTGTACATAGGAGCAGTATTATAGTAGTTATATTCTTGTACATAGGAGGCAGTATTATAGTAGTTATATTCTTGTACATAGGAGCAGTGTTATAGTCGTTATATTCTGGTACATAGGAGCAGTATTATAGTAGTTATATTCTTGTACATAGGAGCAGTATTATAGTAGTTATATTCTTGTATATAGGAGCAGTATTATAGTAGTTATATTCTTGTACATAGGAGCAGTATTATAGTAGTTATATTCTTGTATATAGGAGCAGTATTATAGTAGTTATATCCTTGTACATAGGAGTAGTATTATAGTAGTTATATTCTTGTACATAGGAGCAATATTATAGTAGTTATATTCCTGTACATAGGAGGCAGTATTATAGTAGTTATATTCTTGTACATAGAGGCAGTATTATAGTAGTTATATTCTTGTACATAGGAGCAGTATAATAGTAGTTGTATTCTTGTACATAGGAGCAGTATTATAGTAGTTATATTCTTGTACATAGGAGCAGTATTATAGCAGTTATATTCCTGTACATAGGAGGCAGTATTATAGTAGTTATATTCTTGTACATAGGAGCAGTATTATAGTAGTTATATTCTCGTACATGGGAGCAGTATTATAGTAGTTATATTCTTGTACATAGGAGCAGTATTATAGTAATTATATTCTTGTACATAGGAGCAGTATTATAGTAGTTATATTCTTGTACATAGGAGCAGTATTATAGTAGTTATATTCTTGTACATAGGAGCAGTATAATAGTAGTTGTATTCTTGTACATAGGAGCAGTATTATAGTAGTTATATTCTTGTACATAGGAGGCAGTATTATAGTAGTTATATTCTTGTACATAGGAGCAGTATTATAGTAGTTATATTCTTGTACATAGGAGCAGTATTATAGTAGTTATATTCTTGTACATAGGAGCAGTATTATAGTAGTTATATTCTTGTACATAGGAGCAGTATTATAGCAGTTATATTCTTGTACATAGGAGCAGTATTATAGCAGTTATATTCTTGTACATAGGAGCAGTATTATAGCAGTTATATTCTTGTACATAGGAGCAGTATTATAGTAGTTATATTCTTTTACATAGGAGCAGTATTATAGTAGTTATATTCTGGTACATAGGAGGCAGTATTATAGTAGTTATATTCTTGTACATAGGAGCAGTATAATAGTAGTTGTATTCTTGTACATAGGAGCAGTATTATAGTAGTTGTATTCTTGTACATAGGAGCAGTATTATAGTAGTTATATTCTTGTACATAGGAGCAGTATTATAGTAGTTATATTCTTGTACATAGGGGGTAGTATTATAGTAGTTATATTCTTGATTCTTGTACATAGGAGCAGTATTATAGTAGTTATATTCTTGTACATAGGAGCAGTATTATAGTAGTCACATTATAGTGTTATAGTAGTAATATCAGACAATATGTATTATAAAATAACAGAGTATTGGAATTTTATTATAGAATGAATAATTTCTCATGTAGGAATACCTCAGTGTAGCTTAGACATTTATGCTACTACTCGTATTGTCTTTGGGTTATTATAGTGCCCTCATTTCTGCTCATCTCTTGTCTGGTTGATGCCGGTTGTGTTTTCATCTCTTCCCGTAGCGTGAGAACAGGTCGCCTCCTGAGTGTGATTTCCACAGGCAAGTTCATCCAGTCTGTGTCTTGCGGCTGTGGATCATCGGGGAGCTCATGGCTGCCTCTGTCTGCACCTCCTCATCATTTTGGCAGGGTCATCATTCTCTATGGAGGTTTTTTCTTCACACAAAAGGATTGTTATGTATTTCAGAAGCTGAAATAGTCTGCATACATTATATGGCTGCTGTAATGTTCATTCTATGTGTCCTCCATGAACCCGCTGTACGGGCATGCATTAGAGCCGAGGGTGGGACTGGACCCCAAAGAAGGGCACCACCGCACCAACCATCCTATGGCAGTAAATGCGCAGCAAGGAGCCATAAGATGCGCAGAAATCCTCTTACCGCACCATATATCACATCTTTCCCCTACAAATATAAGGAAGGTCTTGAGATTGGGCCTCTCAGCCTTTGGGCCCCATCATATTTGACCTGGGGTTCCCCTATAACTTGGGGTATATTGCCACCATGTTCCCTAGACCCTGGATGTGGCGCAGAAACAGGTTTTCTTATGACATAGATGATTGATCATGGGAAAAAATTACAATCTGTGGCTTTGGGGATTCAACCGTCATTTATAATGTGTCCGCTAAAGGACACAATCTGAGAAATAAATCTTCCATGCGGCGCATTTCTGTATTTTCCAGTGTGATGTGGAAATATTCGTCTTCTGCGCGGTAATGTCAGGCGGCTCGTTGAGGATCAGCATTGACAGAGGAGACTTGTCCGGGAACAGTATGACAAATAATCCGTGAGCAGATGTGTTTTAGCGGGATTGAATCAGTTTCCGGACAAGACGTAATAATCAATACCTGATATAATGGACAGAAGGGACGTAAGGAGACTCGTTGTTAAAGGGACATACACCGCAAGATACAGTCCTGATCAAAAGTTTAAGACCACTTGAAAAATGGCAAAAAAATCCTATTTAGCACGGCTGGATCCTAACAAGGTTCCAAGTAGAGCTTCAACATGCAACAAGAAGAAATGGGAGGGAGACTAAACATTTATTGAACATTCAATTAATTGAAAATAATGATTAAACTGAAACAGGATGTTTTTCAGCTGATCCAAAGTTTAGGACCACATGCCTTTAAAAGGCCAAATCTGTGCAAAGCTGTGGATTCATTGTCATTTTCTGTCGGGTAGTCACACGTTTTGATGGCAAAGGCAGAAAAACTCTCCCTTTTTGAACGTGGTCGGGTTGTTGAGCTGCATAAGCAGGGTCTCTCACAGCGCGCCATCGTGCTGAGGTGGGACGCAGGAAGACAGTCATTTAGAATTTCTTAAATGATCCTGAGGGTTATGGAACAAAAAAGTCAAGTGGAAGACCCCAAAAAATGTCCTCAGCACTGAGCCGGAGGATCCAATTGGCTGTCCGTCAAGACACTGGACGATCCTCGACCCAAATTAAGGCCCTTACTGGTGCTGACTGCAGCCCCATAACCATCAGACGGCATCTGAGACTGAAGGGCTTCAAAAACAAAAAACGTCTTCAAAGACCTCGTCTCCTTGAACGCCACAGAACTGCTCGTAAGGACTTTGCAAGAGAGAAACATGGGACATTCAAAGGTGGAAGAAAGTTTTATTCTCTGATGAGAAAAAATTTAACCTTGATGGTCCTGATGGTTTCCAACGTTAGTGGCATGACGAGCAGATCCCACCTGAGATGTTTTCTACGCGCCACAGTGGAGGGGGCGCCATAATGGTCTGGGGGGCTTTTTCCTTCAGTGGAACAATGGAGCTTCAGGAAGTGCAGGGGCGTCAAACGGCCGCTGGCTATGTCCAGATGTTACAGAGAGCATTCCTCGTGACTGAGGGCCCTCGTCTGTGTGGTAACAGGACAACGCTACAGGACACAATGACCGCAGGACAAGGGGCTTCTTCCAGGAGAATAACATCACTCTTTTGGCCCATCCTGCGTGTTCCCCTGATCTAAATCCAATTGAGAACCTTTGGGGATGGATGGCAAGGGAAGTTTACAAAAATGGACAACAGTTCCAGACAGTAGAGGGCCTTCGTGCGGCCGTCTTCACCACTTGGAGAAATGTTCCCACTCACCTCATGGAAACGCTTGCATCAAGCATGCCGAAACAATAACGGCGGAGCTACTCATCACTGAGGTCATGTTTGGAAGTTGGATTTCTGATTTGGGGGGTTTAGGTGATTTTTGGAGGTGTGGTCCTAAACTTTTGATCAGCTGAAAAACAGCCTGTTTCAGTTTATTTGCTCAAAAAATGTTTAGTCTCACTCCCATCTCTTCTTGTTGCATGTTGAAGCTCTACTTGGAACCTCGTTAAGATCCAGCCGTGCTAAATAGGATTTTTTGCCATTTTTCAAGTGGTCTTAAACTTTTGATCAGGACTGTATCTGCACATTAGCGAATAAGTGTTATACAGACGTGGACAAAATTGTTGGTACCCTTTGGTCAATGAAAGAAAAAGTCACAATGGTCACAGAAATAACTTTAATCTGACAAAAGTAATAATAAATTAAAATTCTATAAATGTTAACCAATGAAAGTCAGACATTGTTTTTCAACCATGCTTCAACAGAATTATGTAAAAAAATAAACTCATGAAACAGGCATGGACAAAAATGATGGTACCCCTAACTTAATATTTTGTTGCGCAACCTTTTGAGGCAATCACTGCAATCAAACGCTTCCTGTAACTGTCAATGAGACATCTGCACCTCTCAGCAGGTATTTTGGCCCACTCCTCATGAGCAAACTGCTCCAGTTGTGTCCGGTTTGAAGGGTGCCTTTTCCAGACTGCATGTTTCAGCTCCTTCCAAAGATGCTCAATAGGATTGAGGTCAGGGCTCATAGAAGGCCACTTTAGAATAGTCCAATTTTTTCCTCTTAGCCATTCTTGGGTGTTTTTAGCGGTGTGTTTTGGGTCATTGTCCTGTTGCAAGACCCATGACCTGCGACTGAGACCAAGCTTTCTGACACTGGCTAGTACATTTCTCTCTAGAATTCCTTGATAGTCTTGAGATTTCATTGTACCCTGCACAGATTCAAGACACCCTGTGCCAGACGCAGCAAAGCAGCCCCAGAACATAACAGAGCCTCCTCCATGTTTCACAGTAGGGACAGTGTTCTTTTCTTGATATGCTTAATTTTTTCGTCTGTGAACATACAGCTGATGTGCCTTGGCAAAAACTTCGATTTTTGTCTCATCTGTCCACAGGACATTCTCCCAGAAGCTTTGTGGCTTGTCAACATGTAGTTTGGCATATTCCAGTCTTGCTTTTTTATGATTCGTTTTCAACAATGGTGTCCTCCTTGGTCGTCTCCCATGTAGTCCACTTTGGCTCAAACAACGACGGATGGTGCGATCTGACACTGATGTTCCTTGAGCATGAAGTTCACCTTGAATCTCTTTAGAAGTCTTTCTAGGCTCTTTTGTTACCATTCGGATTATCCGTCTCTTAGATTTGTCATCAATTTTCCTCCTGCGGCCACGTCCAGGGAGGTTGGCTACAGTCCCATGGATCTTAAACTTATGAATAATATGTGCAACTGTACTCACAGGAACATCTAGTTGCTTGGAGATGGTCTTATAGCCTTTACCTTTAACATGCTTGTCTATAATTTTCTTTCTGATCTCTTGAGACAGCTCTTTCCTTTGCTTCCTCTGGTCCATGTCGAGTGTGGTACACACCATATCACCAAACAACACAGTGATTACCTGGAGCCATATATATAGGCCCAATGGCTGATTACAAGGTTGTAGACACCTGTGATGCTAATTAGTGGACACACCTTGAATTAACATGTCCCTTTGGTCACATTATGTTCTGTGTTTTCTAGGGGTACCATCATTTTTGTCCATGCCTGTTTCATGAGTTTATTTTTTTACATAATTCTGTTGAAGCATGGTTGAAAAACAATGTCTGACTTTCATTGGTTAACATTTATAGAATTTTAATTTATTATTACTTTTGTCAGATTAAAGTTATTTCTGTGACCATTGTGACTTTTTCTTTCATTGACCAAAGGGTACCAACAATTTTGTCCACGTCTGTAATTGCAGCACCCTATATCCAGCCTCCTCCTATGTCGTCCCCCCTCACAATCTGCTGGCGGCACGTTCATGATCGTACACAGCTCTGCTACACTCGCCTATAGATCTGATTACTTCACCATCAGCTGTGCAGCCGTCACCACCAGTTATGGAATAATTAGCCGTCTGTCACATCGCCCGTGCCAAAAACAATAATTCCCCGCCTCGTCCTGCAGTGCTCTGAATAATTAATGGCAGCAGATCGCACATGTGTGATTAATGATGGCGCCAGGCTTATATATCTATATTAGACCAGGTCTGGTCCCGGGCTCCTGCCTGGTGGCAGTGCGTGGGACCGTAGAACATGAGGGTGGCAACTGGTGCCATGAGCAATCAGCCTGACAGCTGGCATCGTGCATGCCTCCAGGTTTCAGGCCTTACCTACAGGCACATTGTGGGTGCCTGTGTTTTGTTATAAAGTGAATATCATGGCAAGCCCGGGTCATATAGCTATTTGTAGAGGGCAGGGGCACCAAGGTTGCAGACACATCTGGACCCGGTGCCAGAGGGGAAGTAGTCGACCGTTGTGCTACGTGAGGGCACAGGACAGTTATTAAATAGCTCAAGGTGAGCATGGTGTGGGTCCAGAAGAAGTGAGCTGCTTATAAACGGGGCAAGGGGCCACGTGATGCACTTCCTGACAGCGATAGTGGATCCTGTATATCTTTTCATTCACACCCATTGGGTCATGGCATAGAAAAGTAGAAAAGTTTTGCACAAACACCATTTTGCTATAAAAATGTGCAACTTTTTGTTTTCCACTGCTCTTGCCATTCTTAAAAAATTGGAGTGCTGCCCTTTTTTTTTTTAAGGAGATCCTCTGACTGGCGGGCATTCAATGGGTTCAGTTCTGCCCTTAACATAAGGGCTCATTCAGACGTTCCGTGTGCTGTCCGCATCCGTAGTTCCGTTCTGCGGCCCCATGTTCTATTCTTGTCCGCAATTGCGGACAAGAATAGGCATTTTCTATCATAGTACCGGCCATGTGCGGTCCGCAAAATGGGCCAGTATCCGTGTTTGGCGGATCCGCAATTTGCGAACCGTAAAACACTAGGGCCGTCTTAATGAGCCGTAATACAGATGCCCTAATGTAAAAGGAAACTGTTCTAATCCCTTTAAGGGGTAAGAAGCTCTTGAATCCCAGTGCAAAATCAATAAAGGAAGCCTCTGTGGGGCTTCCCATCACCCCAGGGCCTGATGGCACTGCTACCTCCCCACCACCTATAGCTATGCCTTTGGGGGGAGTGTTGTCTTTACACGAGAGGCTATCCTGGGACCTGCAGACCATGTATTGCTCCGATGTGTGGAGCCACTCTGCAAATACTGCTTGTCTGTGTATACATCTCCTAAGCAGACTCGTATGTCTCCATGGTAACAGACTACAAACAAACACTGTGTAGTCTGACCCTGCAGTTACGTTCCTTTCTTTCTGTCCTACTTCTTCTAACATACACTGATGGGATTGTGGCTGCAGAATTGGAATACGCAGAGACTGTAGCTATGGTAACGCATAGGTCTGCATGAGAGCTGTGGTCCCTAAATGGTGAGAGATTAGTTGTCACATTTTTAAATTTTTTTTATTTTAGATGCGTTGGTGCGTTTTCTTGCAAACTTGCTTATCTTCCAATAGGAAGAAAATAGGAACGGTAAGAAGGCTGCATCCTCTGCAGCATGGATACTTCTCTGTACTTATAGACTGTAGGTGAACAGATAAGGATGTCTGGGTTCCTCGGTATATCGCCAGAAAGAAGCTTCACAATACAACATCTTCCTTGGAAGGCTCTTATCTGAAGAGATTTATGTCTCTCGGTAGCGCCGTGCGAGCTGTCGCCAGCGATCCCGCGTCCTAATTGACCTTTTAAGTTGTAATCTTATGTAAAAATCTCCTATTCAGCACCTTGCTGTAAGAAACCGCGGTATTAAGCCTCAAGCAGACTGGAGGAGGCTACTTTTACTCTCGCGATTAGTGCGGATCCATCATGGATCTGCACAGACGGATCCGTTCAGATAATACAACCGTCTGCATCCGTTCAGAACGGATCCGTTTGTATTACCTGTAACATAGCCAAGACATCAATGGCTAAAAAAACTGATCCGTTTTCTATTGGGCCAGATTGTGTCATAGAAAACGGATCTGTCCCCATTGACTTACATTGTGTGTCAGAACGGATCCGTTTGGCTCAGTTTCGTCAGACGGACACCAAAACGCTGCAAGCAGCCTCCAGAGCGGGATGGAGACGGAACCAAACTGATGCATTCTGAGCGGATTCTTTTCTATTCAGAATGCATTAGGGCAAAACTGATCCATTTTGGACGCTTGTGAGATCCCTGAACGGATCTCGCAGACGGAAACCAACACGCCAGTGTGAAAGTAGCGGTAGATGTATGGCAAGGCTCCTCAAGCAGTATTTTACCCTGAAGAAAGTCCTCGCTCCTGGGTAAATGTGACATATTGTGAGATCTCTCTCTCTGCAAAGGTCACTTCTATCAGAGCCAGATCACATCACGCTTTGGAGTTTTACTATTCGGTGGTGGCAGGACCTCTGGGACCTTTCCCGAGGACAATTTACCTGCTGGCGATGTAATAAGGAAGGCCGGACCCCACAGCAAACTTTCAGACCGGCTCCTTTCCTCCAGGTGACATAAATAATGTGATATCCTCTGGATTGCTATGATTGCGCCAACAACAAATATGTGAAGTTTTGTTATGTTTTACTACTATTGTACAATAATAGCACGTTTTATGGGAAAAAAGGCAAACTGTCTTTGTTTCATGGGGGTCAGAGGGGATAACACAGACATCCATGTTACATCTCCCCCTGGGATCATGTACAGTATTACACAGGGAGAGGAGGATCTCTCTACTCTTCCACTTGGCTCTCCTCTCTTCCACCCTGGCTAAGACCATGGCCTGCTGTAGAACAGGGGGGGGGGGGCTGCTTTACCTGCTGTAGAACAGGGGGGGCCTGCTTTTCCTGCTCTAGAACAGGGGGGGGGGGGCTGCTTTACCTGCTGTAGAACAGGGGGGGGGCCTGCTTTACCTGCTGTAGAACAGGGGGGGGGGGGCCTGCTTTACCTGCTGTAGAACAGGGGGGGGGGGGGCTGCTTTACCTGCTGTAGAACAGGGGGGGCCTGCTTTTCCTGCTCTAGAACAGGGGGGGGGGGCTGCTTTACCTGCTGTAGAACAGGGGGGGGGGCCTGCTTTACCTGCTGTAGAACAGGGGGGGGGGCCTGCTTTACCTGCTGTAGAACGAGGGGGGGGGGGCCTGCTTTACCTGCTGTAGAACAGGGGGGGCTGCTTTACCTGCTGTAGAACAGGGGGGGGCTGCTTTACCTGCTGTAGAACGGGGGGGGGGGGGGGGGCGCTTTACCTGCTGTAGAATAGGGGGAGGCCTTCTTTACCTGCTGTAGAACAGGGAGGGGGGGCTGCTTTACCTGCTGTAGAACAGGGGGGGGGGCTGCTTTACCTGCTGTAGAACAGGGGGGGGCCTGCTTTACCTGCTGTAGAACAGGGGGGGGGGGGGCGCTTTACCTGCTGTAGAACGGGGGGGGGGGGGGCTGCTTTACCTGCTGTAGAATAGGGGGGGGGGCCTGCTTTACCTGCTGTAGAACGGGGGGGGGGGGCTGCTTTACCTGCTGTAGAACAGGGGGGGCTGCTTTACCTGCTGTAGAACAGGGGGGGGCTGCTTTACCTGCTGTAGAACGGGGGGGCTGCTTTACCTGCTGTAGAATAGGGGGGGGCTGCTTTATTGGCTGTAGAACGGGGGGGGGGGCTGCTTTACCTGCTGTAGAACGGGGGGGGGGGGCTGCTTTACCTGCTGTAGAACGGGGGGGGCTGCTTTACCTGCTGTAGAACAGGGGGGGGGCTGCTTTACCTGCTGTAGAACAGGGGGGGCCTGCTTTACCTGCTGTAGAACAGGGGGGGGGGGCGCTTTACCTGCTGTAGAACGGGGGGGGGGCTGCTTTACCTGCTGTAGAATAGGGGGGGGGGCCTGCTTTACTTGCTGTAGAACAGGGGGGGGCCTGCTTTACCTGCTGTAGAACGGGGGGGGGGGCTGCTTTACCTGCTGTAGAACGGGGGGGCTGCTTTACCTGCTGTAGAACAGGGGGGGGGCTGCTTTACCTGCTGTAGAACAGGGGGGGGGGCTGCTTTACCTGCTGTAGAACAAAGGGGGGCCTGCTTTACCTGCTGTAGAACGGGGGGGGGGGGGCGGCTGCTTTACCTGCTGTAGAACGGGGGGGGGGGGGGGGGGGGGGCGCTTTACCTGCTGTAGAACAGGGGGGGGGGCCTGCTTTACCTGCTGTAGAACAGGGGGGGGGGGCCTGCTTTACCTGCTGTAGAACAGGGGGGGGCCTGCTTTACCTGCTGTAGAACAGGGGGGGGGGCTGATTTACCTGCTGTAGAACGGGGGGGGGGGCTGCTTTACCTGCTGTAGAACGGGGGGGGGGGGGGCTGCTTTACCTGCTGTAGAACAGGGGGAGGGGCTGCTTTACCTGCTGTATCTAAGGCTGTATAGCAGCTAGAGATATGAGCCAGGGAATTAGATCTGCACGTATAGCTTGCAGATCTCACTTCCAACCTAGTTTCTAATGGCTCTATCTCTGGCTTTATGGTGGCACATGATCCTTGGTACCATTTAGAACCTAACCCGAGATCGGGAAATGTTTTTTTTTACAGTATAAATTAATTTCTGAAGTTATTATGCGAAGACTTTGCTAAGTAATAACTTCGGATTATCGGATCCAATACATTCTAATACT
Organism: Bufo gargarizans; assembly: GCF_014858855.1. Taxonomy (NCBI): domain Eukaryota; kingdom Metazoa; phylum Chordata; class Amphibia; order Anura; family Bufonidae; genus Bufo; species Bufo gargarizans. The sequence goes on along the minus strand of NC_058090.1, from coordinate 13,702,458 downwards.
GTACTGAATGTTTCAACCGAAGTCGATTCACTCATCCCTACCTAGAACGATGAGTGCGAAGAAGATACAGCCACCCAGTGCTGCCTTCCCCCTCATTTTTAGGCCTCCTGCACACGACCGATGTGTGCACCCGTGGCCGTTGTGCCGTTTTCCGGAAACTGCACCGTTTTCCGGAAACTGCACCGTTTGGCAGCCGCATCCGTGAGCCGTGTTTCCTGGCCGTGAAAAAAATATGACCTGTCCTATTTTTTTCACGGCCAACGGTTCACGGGCCCATTCAAGTCAATGGGTCCGTGAAAATCACGGATGCACACAAGATTGTCATCCGTGTCCGTGATCCGTGTCCGTGATCCGTGTCCGTTTTTTCCTATCATTTCAATGGCAAACTTGACTTAGATTTTTTTTTCATTTTTCATGTCCGTGGATCCTCCAAAAATCACGGAAGACCCACGGAAGAAAAAACGGGCACGGATCACGGACCTACGGACCCCGTTTTTTTGCGGACCGTGTAAAAAAACGTTCGTGTGCAGGAGGCCGTAAGGACAAGTCGGGTTCCTGAATTACAACAGCTTCCATTTTAGTTGCTACTTGGCCTTCTAAAAGCTAGTATAGTGGTATACATCCCTTACACAATAATCAGTTTAACCTAAGCCTGATAGGAGCGTTAAAATAAAATAAATAAACTTTCTTGGTATTACAGGTTTAAAACTTACGGGTGTGTTGCCCCAAATTTCATATTCACAGGGCTCAGACCCTCCTCTGTCTGAAGGCCAGCTCACAGGAGCCACTGGTATGCCTTCAGACAAGTCTCAATGTTGCTTACAGTCTGGCATCTAGTATGGCCAGTACCGTGGATCAATCCCAGGTTTTAGGATAAGATCAAATACACGTGGCTCAACGCGTTTCTGTGCTCTTATTGTTAGCACTTCATCAGGGGCCGTACACAGGAGACCTTGTTCGCATAATATCCCTGCCTGAAAGTAACTCTGATACTCTGGTGGAAGTATTGGCACTAGGATGGCCGCACGCCGCCGGGTGACCAATAAGCTTTATAGGGGAATACACCCCACCCCCAGGGGCGTGGCTTGATGCGGCCAGCCAGTCGGATGTGAGCGACTTCCCTGTATTCATCAGACTGTCGGAACGCCTCATAACTTCAAAAGGCAAGCCTCCGGGGAAAGCGCTGAATGCGCAAATTGTATCAAGGGGAGGGACCATTACAGCAGCTATCCCAGGGATTGTAAAGTATCCCAGGAACGAATGTGGGGAAACCCCGACCATCCTCTGACATACTTTTTGGTTCAGAAACATTCACTGCGTTGTGATTTAGGGTACTTTCACACTAGCGTTTTTCTTTTCCGGCACGGAGTTCAGTCCTAGGGGCTCAATATCGGAAAAGAACTGATCAGGCATATCCCTATGCATTCTGAATGAAGAGCAATCCGTTCAGGATGCATCAGGACGTCTTCAGTTCAGTCATTTTGACTGATCAGGCAAAAGAGAAAACCGCAGCATGCTACGAGCCAAAAAATCTGAAGACTTGCCTGAATTTTTTTTCCATAGGAATGTATTCAAAATGCCGAAAAAAAAAATGAAAAATATAAATGCCGGATCCATTTTGCCGGGTGACACCGGAAAGACGGATCTGGCATTTCAATGGTTTTCTGACTGATCAGGCATTTCTAAGACTGATCAGGATCCTGATCAGTCTAAGGGTTCTTTCACACCTGCGTTCTTTTCTTCCGGCATACAGTTCCGCCGTCGGGGCTCTATGCCGGAAGAATCCTGATCAGTTTTATCCTAATGCATTCTGAATGGAGAGAAATCCGTTCAGGATGCATCAGGATGTCTTCAGTTCCGGAACGGAATGTTTTTTGGCCGGAGAAAATACCGCAGCGTGCTGCGCTTCTTGCTCCGGCCAAAAATCCTGAACACTTGCCGCAAGGCCGGATCCGGAATTAATGCCCATTGAAAGACATTGATCCGGATCCGGCCTTAAGCTAAACGTTGTTTCGGCGCATTACCGGATCCGACGTTTAGCTTTTTCTGAATGGTTACCATGGCTGCCGGGACGCTATTAAAGTCCTGTCTGCCATGGTAAAGTGTAGTGGGGAGCGGGGGAGCAGCATGCTTACCGTCCGTGCGGCTCCAGGGGCGCTTCAGAGTGACGTCAGGGCGCCCCACGCGCATGGATGACGTGATCGCATGGCACGTCATCCATGCGCATGGGGCGCTCTGACGTCCCTCTGGAGCGCCCCGGGAGCCGCACGGACTGTAAGTATACCCCTCCCCCGCTCCCCGCTCCTACTATGGCAACCAGGACTTTAATAGCGTCCTGGCTGCCATAGTAACACTGAAAGCATTTTGAAGACGGATCCGTCTTCAAATGCTTTCAGTTCACTTGCGTTTTTCCGGATCCGGCGTGTAATTCCGGCAAGTGGAGTACACGCCGGATCCGGACAACGCAAGTGTGAAAGAGGCCTTACAAATGCCATCAGTTCGTATACGTTTTGCCGAATCTGGCAGGCAGTTCCGGCGACGGAACTGCTTGCCGGATCACTCTGCCTTATTGCTTCATCAGGCCACACCATGACGGCTCCTCTTGAAGCCTGTTTTTTACATATGAAATTTGGGGCAACAAAGTAAGTTTTAAACCAGTAATACCAATAGCGTTTATTTATTTTATTTTAACGCTCCTATCAGGCTTAGGTTAAATTGCTACTTAACGCTTTTCCGTTTTTTCTTTTTTCTGGGAAGGCTATGTGAAGTTTTGGGGCCACGATGCCCCCGCCCACCGTTTGCCAGTTCTAATGATCACATTGCATGCACTACAGGTCACTACTGTTTTCCACAGGTAATGATGCAACAGCGCCCCCTATATTTATGGGAGGTCTCAGACAAATGCTGGACTTTTGCATGTAATGTCTTAGACTGGACCTGATCCCCAGATGTAACCAATGCATCGTCTGCGTCCACGTGAAGGACTTTGTTGTTACACTGACTGGTTGCTGCGTCTTCCGCACAATATATAATAAGAAGATGAAGATGTCTCTGGGAAGAGGCTGTGTTTGCACAGCTGCCATCTTGTAGCCCCTCTGATGCCAGCCTGGCGTGTTTGTACAGCTGCCACAATATTCTGTGTGATTTAGCTCTGTCATAATCAATCCCTCCTCAGCTGCCCGGCTCCTGCCTGGCACATGTTCCCGCTCAGTCACAGTGGTATCACAAGGCAGATAAAAATACCAGGTCGCTCAGTACGTAGATCTCAGCCGCCTCCTGCCACCAGGGATCCAATCTGTTCTTCTATGTATGACTACAGCTTCACAAGATTGAGAGAGAACAGCGCTACACCAGCGCCAATCTGGTAAATGGCAACCTACCTGTAGCCCTCATTACTGCGTGCTTCAGGTAGATGCCATACAGGCCGGATCCAGGTGAGGGGGGCTGCAGTGTCAGTGTGTACTCCAGCCTCAGCGGAAGAAGCATTCAAGTTCTTACATCCCCCTGAGGCTTGTTATCTGCCATGTTTACCCGGTGCTGATGCCGACCCTACATCTTATGTAAGCTTCTATACTCCACCAGCAGAATAGTGAGTGCAGCTCTGGAGTATAATACAGGATGTAACTCAGGATCAGTACAGGATAAGTAATGTATGTACACAGTGACTGCACCAGCAGAATAGTGAGTGCAGCTCTGGGGTATAATACAGGATGTAACTCAGGATCAGTACAGGATAAGTAATGTATGTACACAGTGACTCCACCAGCAGAATAGTGAGTGCAGCTCTGGGGTATAATACAGGATGTAACCCAGGATCAGTACAGGATAAGTAATGTATGTACACAGTGACTGCACCAGCAGAATAGTGAGTGCAGCTCTGGAGTATAATACAGGATGTAACTCAGGATCAGTACAGGATAAGTAATGTATGTACACAGTGACTCCACCAGCAGAATAGTGAGTGCAGCTCTGGAGTATAATACAGGATGTAACTCAGGATCAGTACAGGATAAGTAATGTATGTACACAGTGACTGCACCAGCAGAATAGTGAGTGCAGCTCTGGAGTATAATACAGGATGTAACTCAGGATCAGTACAGGATAAGTAATGTATGTACACAGTGACTACACCAGCAGAATAGTGAGTGCAGCTCTGGAGTACAATACAGGATGTAACTCAGTATAAGTAATGTATGTACACAGTAACTACATTGATTTTGTAAATTAATTCTATCCGCAAGCTATAAAATGGTGATCAGAGGCGTGCATACCCTTTAGGCTCCGTGTCTACTTTTTGGAATATTCTTCTGATCATACATGGTGCAGTTCATTACACTGGGGGGATCTATAGCCTAAACCTGAGGGGCTCTGCAGCTGCTGGTCCGGGTCTCAGTGTTGCGCTGTGCTCCTCCCTGGCAGGCCGCACGTGATGTTCCCTGGTAGGTTATGTAAGCTGTCACGTAGGATAAATGTATGTATCACTGGGCCTGGAGCACACCTCTGGCACCTTTATAAATCCGAGGCTACATAGAAATTCCCTCCCCGTCCAGGTCACAGCCTGGTCAGAAGGATACGGTTACTGAATGTCTCTTTCCGGCTCGATGAAGATTATCTCTGCATCCCTGGGATGAAGGCGGAGGGGGCTGGACGCCCACAGGAATTTATAGCAATGTGCTCATCTTATATGAAACCCCCCACTGGTTTGCAAAGCATGCTGAGAGTTGTAGTTCCACAACAGCTATAGAGCCTCTAGTTGCAAACCACTGTCTATTATATCAGGACAGATTTACACAACCTGAACTCCTGACAACACTGGAGTATCCCCAAGAGCTTACAATCTCTTCACGTATACAATAATTAAAGGGGTAATAGGGGGAGGGGGCACGAGGGATGGATGGTCTTCGTCCTGTAACATTTAAAGGTATAAATAGCTTTATGATGGATATGATGCTCGCCGAGTTGGAAAATGCATTGCTTCCCGACAACTGGGATTGTTCCACTGACACTCGATCTCTTCCCGGGTTTATAGTATTCCTCAGGGTCTCGCTGCCATTTGTCAGGCTTTGTGGCGGGGGTCTCACAGTGACGGCTGCTTCACGTGCACAATATAATACAATATGTTACACTGCGATCTAAAGCAACTCATTATCACGATAATCTGATCTCCACATTCCTGCGGGGACTCTGCGCGGCTATGCTCCACATATCAGATTCTCCCTCTGTAGTACATCCCAATGTATGGCAGGTGGAACACAAGGGCCCCATAGAGGGCTAGGTGTATCCAGATCTGTGGACCCGCACTACTACTGTGCATGCGACCTCAGAGTGAGGGCTTAGTGCCGACTTCTGCAGGTTGTCAAAATCATAGCGGTCAATCTGACCATTTTGGCTGCTACCCAGAGTTCCCCAAAACTGATAGAAGTCCTTTATAGACTTACATTTACTCATTTTTTGGATGGGGCAAGCGTTGTAGGCAACGCTTTACAGCGATGCGCTGGATCTGGACATAGATGGTTCTGTGCACACAGCAGTGTACTGGATCTGGACATAGATGGTTCTGTGCACACATCAGTGTACTGGATCTGGACATAGATGGTTCTGTGCACACAGCAGTGTACTGGATCTGGTCATAGATGGTTCTGTGCACACAGCAGTGTACTGGATGTGGACATAGATGGTTCTGTGCACACAGCAGTGTACTGGATCTGGACATAGATGGTTCTGTGCACACAGCAGTGTACTGGATCTGGTCATAGATGGTTCTGTGCACACAGCAGTGTACTGGATCTGGTCATAGATGGTTCTGTGCACACAGCAGTGTACTGGATGTGGACATAGATGGTTCTGTGCACACAGCAGTGTACTGGATCTGGTCATAGATGGTTCTGTGCACACAGCAGTGTACTGGATGTGGACATAGATGGTTCTGTGCACACAGCAGTGTACTGGATCTGGACATAGATGGTTCTGTGCACACAGCAGTGTACTGGATCTGGTCATAGATGGTTCTGTGCACACAGCAGTGTACTGGATGTGGACATAGATGGTTCTGTGCACACAGCAGTGTACTGGATCTGGACATAGATGGTTCTGTGCACACAGCAGTGTACTGGATGTGGACATAGATTGTTCTGTGCACACAGCAGTGTACTGGATGTGGACATAGATGGTTCTGTGCACACAGCAGTGTACTGGATGTGGACATAGATTGTTCTGTGCACACAGCAATGTACTGGATCTTGTCATAGATGGTTCTGTGCACACAGCAGTGTACTGGATCTGGACATAGATGGTTCTGTGCACACAGCAGTGTACTGGATCTTGTCATAGATGGTTCTGTGCACACAGCAGTGTACTGGATCTTGTCATAGATGGTTCTGTGCACACAGCAGTGTACTGGATGTGGACATAGATGGTTCTGTGCACACAGCAGTGTACTGGATGTGGACATAGATTGTTCTGTGCACACAGCAGTGTACTGGATGTGGACATAGATTGTTCTGTGCACACAGCAATGTACTGGATCTTGTCATAGATGGTTCTGTGCACACAGCAGTGTACTGGATGTGGACATAGATGGTTCTGTGCACACAGCAGTGTACTGGATGTGGACATAGATGGTTCTGTGCACACAGCAATGTACTGGATGTGGACATAGATGGTTCTGTGCAGATAGTAATGTACTGGATCTGGACATAGATGGTTCTGTGCACACAGCAATGTATTGGATCTGGGTGTAGATATGTGTTGTATTTGGGAGCAGTATGGTGGTATTATGTGGGCTGTATATGGCAGCACTATGTTAGCGGTATTATGAGGGCTGAAGTTACTGGAAAAACTGCCTCAAAATGGTAAACATAGGACCAGGGGATTATTTTCTATAAACCAGGCCCTCTTTCTAGAGATGAGGTACATACATAGGTATCTTTTACTTTGCGGTGCCATAGTGCAGTTCCTTAGTGGCGCTCATCCATAATTCACCGACTGGCGATGACTCAGACATTAGCGGACTGAGAGATGCGTGTCATTTTGTGGTTTTCCTATGAAGGTTATGGAGCCGGCTGAACAGATCTGTGCCAGATAAACAAGCACATTAACAGAGGCTGGTGAGAGGAGCTGGACGGGGGCATCGATCTGCCATACGTGCGCCTTATATCACTGGCGGTGGATAAGTGCACTGATATTGACTGACGCGGGCTGGCTCCACCGTCTATAGCTTCCACTTTTAAAAGGAAATGCACACTAATGACAAGTTCTTAAAGGGGTTGTGTCACTTCAGCAAATGGCATTTATTATGTAGAGAAAGTTAATACAAGGCACTTACTAATGTATTGGGATTCTCCATATTGCTTCCTTAACTGTCTGGATTCATTTTTCCATCACATTATATAATGCTCGTCTCCATGATTACCACCACCCTGCAATCCATCAGCGGTGGCCGTGCTTGCACATTATAGAAAAACAAAACAAAAAAAACACTGGCGTCTGTGAGGTCCCACGGTCCCGGCCACCAGAGACCGGCACGTCTTCCTATAATGTGCAAGCACAACCACCGCTGATGGATTGCAGGGTGGTCGTAACCATGGATACAAGCAGTGTATAATGTGATGAAAAAATGAATCCAGCCAGTTAAGGACGCAATATGGACAATCACAATACATTAGTAAGTGGTTTGTATTAACTTTCTCTACATGATGAATGGTATTTGCTGAAGTGACACAACCCCTTTAACTCATCCTCTTCCTCCCTCACTGCTCAGCTCTTATCTGGGATTTTTCACACCTTGCAGCTTTTACTGCATTTTCCCCAAATGGTTGCAAAAACCACAATGTGTGAATAAACCCCATCACGGCAGAACTAAGCAGACTCGTTGCTCAGTGCTCTTGGAAAGCTGGGTGGCAACTGTATTGGCAGCCGTCACAAAAGCACCCAACTTTCTAGATGGATGGAGTGCCTCTTCAGTTCTGCACCAAATCTCACCATTATTGGGTTAAATGGACCTTCCTCCACTGGTAAAGGAAAACGGCAGCCTGACCCACGTGTGGGACCTCCAGTCCACCCTGTAAGGCTACATGCACATGACCGTTGTGTGTTTTGCGGTCCGCAAAACACGGATAGCATCCGTGTGCATTCCGCAATTTGCGGAACAACACGTAGAGCCATTAATATAACTGCCTATTCTTGTCCGCAAAACGGACAAGAATAGGACAGGTTATATTTTTTGGGGCGGACCACAGAATGGAGCAACGGATGCGGACAGCACACCGAGTGCTGTCCGCATCTTTTGCGGCCACATTGAAGTGAATGGGTCCGCATCCAAGCCGCAAAAACTGCGTCTTGGATGCGGACCAAAACAATGGCCGTGTGCGTGAGGCCTAAAGCTGTAGAAATTTTATGCAACAATCTGGTACCTCAGCGGTTAATGATTGGACAGATGGAGGAGCTTGTCATCTGGTACAGAAGTACAGACATGAATCTGCGCTAATTATACTGAATACGTCTCTAATGTGAACCAGACAATTCTGGGGGTTCAGATAATCAGAGGGGGCGATTCTTACCCCCTGCACCTGACCAGGGGATAATGGTGCCCAGGATTTGCATGTGTTCTGGTCTGGAACACTTTGCAATGCAATATTAACTTGCAGTCAGTGAATAGAAACAATCACATGCAGACAGAAGTGTAGCCAGGTTTCTTTCATCCTGGTCAAGAGGTTTGGTTTGCCTCCCAGTCCATTGCAAAGCGGCTCGTTTGTGCCTCACAGCACTCAACATCCGGGGCACATGACCCTGAAAACCTGCCCTATTCGTGTCCAAACGATACAGATACAAGCCGTGTTACCATATACCAGAGCTCTGTGTTTCCAGTGAGTTACCATTCACTGACAGCAAGCACAGATTGTGTAAATGGTAAAGAAATCCGAGCACTTACTAGCCCCCCCACCCTGCCTCTCCTATTAGTTCAGTTGAATGGTGGGTGTGGAGGAGGGCGGTGTTATTTAGGTACACGGCTGCATTGCTGTTTTCATCCTATGCCATGGGAAAACTATAGCAGCGGACACATTGACTGAACCCCATTGTAAGTCAGTGGGGTCAGCTGGGCGCCAGTGATGTCCGTCATGTGACTGATCTGACGCTGTGTGAACACAACCTAAGCCACCAACCCCCTCCTATCAGTGGAGCAGCAAGCTGTGAATACAATTATAGGGCGAGTGCGGAGTAATCACAGCTCGTCAGAGACTATAACCTATACGGATACTGGCGATGGGCATTCCCCATGGTATGGAACACGCACAGCTAGCCCTATGTAGAAACGCCTATTCTTGTCCACGACTGCGGACAGAGGACATGCTCTATATTTGCTGCAGGGACGCGGAACAGATGCAGACAGTGCACCGTGTACTGCCCGCACCCATTGCGCAACGGACCCAGAAATACAGTTGTCTGAATGGACCCTTAGGCCTCTTTCACACGGGCGTTGAACTCGCCTTAATCCACTTGATCGCACCGCCGGCATCTCTTCTGTCTTCTTCTTTGCTGTGCACAGGAATAGGACCTTTGATGACATCACTGTGCTCATCACATGGTTCATCACCATGGTGAGGGACCATGTGATGCGACGTCACCACAGGTCCTTAGCCGGTTAATTTATTTTTAACCCCTCCATCACTATTTTACTTTGCATTCTGTATTCAGAATGCTATTATTTTCCCTTATAACCATGTTATAAGGGAAAATAATACAGATCGAGTCCCCATCCCGATCGTCACCTAGCAACCATGCGTGAAAATCGCACCGCATCCGCACTTGCTTGCGATTTTCACGCAGCCCTATTCACTTCTATGGGGCCTGTGTTGCGTTAAAAACGCTGAATAAAGAGCTTGCTGCGATTTTCACGCAACGCACAAGTGATGCGTGAAAATCACTGCTCATGTGCACAGCCCCATAGAAATGAATAAGTCCGGATTCAGTGCGGGTGTAATGCGTTCACCTAATGCATTGCACCCGCGCGGAAAACTCGCCCGTGTGAAAGGGGCCTTAGTCTGGGGGTGCCGGTGCCCCTGATGATTTTGTCTTGGCAGAGGACTCTAGATGAAGAGATCACACAGCAGGACAATGGCCGATCAATCGCCAAAAGACTTTATTATACAAAAGATCTCAGTACACGGGTGACACATTTTCTCACATAAGTCACTGCCATTTCACCCCAAAATACCCTGCACTGAGGACATGACCCCCCCCACCCCCCCTCCTACTGTACACTGTGCCTCCTGGACAGGCAGGGCTCATCTTTGGCTGGAAGTGATGTGTCGGAATTTGGCAATTAAACCGGTATGAAGAGTGATGGTAGCCCAGCGAGGACGGCACAGGAGACGTGTTCATACGCCGCCGGACTATGAATGCTGAAGCTTGTGGCCGCATCCTTCCCATATGCAGAATATCAACACAAGCATATTTCATTTATTTCCATAAAGGGGGCCTCTCACATCAAGCCATTTATTAGTGCGCATCATTAGTACGGCTCTATCTATGGCGAGGTGCAAAGCATCAGAATCAGTTGTGGAGTAAGAATTGCTCATCATTGGTGCAATGAAGCCTGATGGGTGTTAGGAATGCGGTCATGCATGTACGTAGGGTGGGTTGTGCTGGATAACCCATATGGCCGACCAGCCTCAGAAACCAAAGAACCCCGTAAAGATAAGAGTGGAAAATGCAGGCGCATACATACATGTAGTAAGGTCCTCCAGTCGTTACTGACAGCTGCAATAAATATTAGGTTTACATGTGCAAATCAGGGAGTGCAAGAGGCAGAGCCCCGGGGCCGACCTCCCCCCTACAGGAAACCCCTCCGCGGTCTCAGCAGCCTCCTGGTAAAGCACGGATCTGTGTTCAGCAGTATATACATCTATTACCTATGGCATCAGCCTCTGTCACACGTTTACTCAACCAACGTAATAAAATGAAACCTTGTCCCTGGAGCTGACAATCTAGGCACTTAGACATAGGCGGTTACTGATACATAACAAAATAACTACTTCAGCTCTGCACGACTTGCATATATTTCATCTCCTACAAATAAAATAAAATCTATACTAATATAAGTTGCTTTGCTTTAGTCCCTTTCAAGGTGAATTTTTGGATTTGTCAGGGACCTGGCAGACCCTACCAGATGAGAGTGGTCTTCTGCTGTAGAGAAGCAAATGCCAAATAATGACCCCAACCCGGCGGTATCTTCAGCAGCATCACACATGGAGACCGCTGTTCCCTGGGATAGAGAAGGTGCTCACACCACCGGCAGCTACAATCTACAGACTGTCTCGCAGGTGAAGAGATCTTGTGACCGTCACTCGCTATGAATTGTATTGCATCGAATATTGGCTCCGTCAGTCCCTACAAGCCAGAGAGGAATACGGGGACCATAAGAACTACTACCGCTAGAACCGTACAAAGCAGAGGAACCCCAAGGGCTGAGAGTACAGACGGATCATCTCAACTGTTTTCTGACGTCTTGGCTCCTGCATGCCGTCTGACTGACCGCTGTCGTACTGCCATGTCCGCCTCCTCATCCTGTAGAGAAGAACAGAGTCAGTTTTCCTCTATTTTAGTGACCCCTCCATATGGAAAGCATGGCTAGGACTCATTTTCAGTCTGTTTTAGATTCACTGATTTCTTAACAAAAAAACGGGGAAGGAAAAAAAAACGGGAGAGAAGGAAAAAGGATTATACCAAAACACTGTTTGGAGCTCTGACCCCTATATAAATGTATTAGGAAACAGGATGTACGCCCTAAAAAGGTTATGAGGATAAGGGCTCATCCGCAAAACACAGATACCGGCCCATGTGCGTTCCACAAATTGTGGACCGCACATGGCTCCACTCTCCTAGAAAATGTATATTCTTGTCTGCAATCGCGAACAAGAATAAGACATACTCTATATTTTTTGTGGGGCCACGGAACTACAGATGCGGACAGCACACAGTGTGCCGTCTGCCTCTTTTGCAGCCCCATTGAAAAGAATGGGTCCGCACCCGTTCAGCAAAACTACAGAACGGGTGCGGACCCGTTCATACAGCCATGTGAATGGGCCCTTTAAGTTTGAGACTCTAAAGGGAACCTGAACCTTTGGTGATACCATCATGTGCAGCATCGCTTTTCCGCTCTCTGAACTGCGTCATCGTCTCTGCTCGGCTTTCCAGCATGTGGAGAATGGATCCACAGAAAGTATTTGAGATCCTTACTCTGCACACAGGAAAAGCAGAGCCGAAGAAAGCCGTGTGTATATGACGTGTAGAGGTCTCCACGTGCAGTGGCATTGCAGTGTGAACGCGCCCCGATCCGCCTGCTGCTCCTCATCTACTTACGCTATCAGAAACCGCTTCATTGTTTTGGGCACTCAGGAAGTTGAGATAATCTTCATTTTTAGGGTCTGGTAGTTCTTCCTCTTCATATTCTGTCTGATAATCGGATTCATCTGGAAGAGAGACATCTATTACCTCGCTGGATTAGAGCGCCACTCCCAGGCCTGTGACTATTATCGCAGATTACTGCTGAGAACCTGACAGGTGAGGAGCTGGAATACTCCCATTACAGGGTGGATGGACTGGTGCCCGCTCCTAATGAAATAAAATACTGGCTTCATCCTATTGCTCACTGGAGGTTAATAGGGTTATCTCCCCTCCCCCAGTAAGAACCATTACGGGATGTAAAAACCAGGAGCAGAGTCGACAGGAGGCTTGGACAGAACCGACTGGTGCTGACGGGAAACAGCGGCAGGAGACGCCGTCCGGAGAGCGACCCTCACCTTCTTTATGACCACAGAGAAGCCTCTCTGTATAATATCGCTATTGGCATCCTGTCTGGGAGCCCAAACTGCGACTGTAACTCTCCCCCAATCGTTAGGAGGTTAATTGATGCTACAATCCATAATGTTAACCCTTTCTGCCTGTTCCATAAAAGCCTGCAAGTTCTGGAACGTGTGCGCGCAGCAATAGTTAATGATGCAGCTGCAGGAGAACCGTCAGCTTTCATGGACTCTTACTGACACTTCTACTGCAGAGAACTCCTAGAGCGGAGAACAGAACGGCACCTTTAGAATAACCGATAATTATAATCATTAACTTCTTAGCTGGGTGACGCAGAGAACGCCCTGTAATCCTGCAAGAGGCCTCCTTTAACCCCTTCAGGACCAGGCTATTTGGGACCCGTTGTACATTCTCAGATTGTGAGGTACATACAGTGTATACCACATGAAGGGATTCCACGTGTACCTCTGCTCTGTCATACAAGCTCCACAGTGTAGGACATATCTCCACTTCTGGGAGTGCGCACGGATGTGATGAGGCCAAGATCTTTTACCTGCAAAAGTACAACTCCCAGCATGGTCAGGAGAGCCGCAGGTTTATGTGAAGGGGTCCATCACACTGTACACGCTCCTGACATGAGGAACGGCTCAATGGATGATGTATGGGTTTCTCCTCGCTCTGGGGTTTACGAGTCCTGCTCCTGTGAGGAAAGCCGCCAGTCACCGCCCTCCAGGAAGTTACAGCAATAAAGCAGTTATACTGAAGGTTTCCTGCTCAGCTAATCCTGACAGGAGAAGGGTTAATGTACCGCAATATAACTGCGTGCCAGGGGTTTTATTCAGCTACATTAATACATTTTATTAATTAGAAATTAATAAAACAGTTACGCTGCGTCCCCCTATGTGAGTGGCACCATGCACCTGGCTATATACTGCCTCCATGTCCACGGCTTTGGTAAGTGCCGCTGGTCTGAGGTTCTGCACTTACCGTCCACCGCAGCCGTTTTGACAGGCTCAATCCTGGACACTATTTCCGCAAGATCTGTAAAAGAGGCGCTCGGGCAAGTGTTCAGCTGCGGAGAGGAGGAGAGTAACAGTGTGAATGGCGGCTGATATCAAAACTCACAGATTTATAGAAAATATCAAGTGCAAAAGACCCGGTCGTCACAGCGCAAGATCCACACAACACTGTCCTACTGAGGTCACCATATTTCATATGCATAAAGGTCACATTTAGTAAATTAATTCTTGGTCACAATGGCGGGTGAATTCGGCATCGTTTCACTCGTGTCTAATGTCCTTTATGGAGAGCACTAACACCCTGCACTGTCCTGGGGGACGTCTGAAGAATTCAGGGTGTTAAAGGCTGAGAACTCCTGACCCTTCAGCTCCACAGCTGCGGCTGGATCAAGGTCAATGCGTCCTCTGGGCCTGTTTTTAAGTGTGTAGGAGATGTAAGGAGAGCTCATGTGAAAAATGCTGCAAGCGGCTCCCAAACCTCATCAGAAATCCTCCCCACGTGACAAGATCGCTCTGCCCTGCACTTGGACAATCTGTATGCGGCTGAGTGACCGGCGCAGAGGCCCTGGGTGGCTGCAATCATGACATTTTGGCTCCACACTAAGGTTTCTATGTGCAGACTGGCCCCCTGCAGCTCACAGCGTCGATGAGACAAACTGAAAAAAGCTTCAACTTTCCTTTTACCTCGTAAATATTCACAGGCACAAAGCTGAGAAATGTCATCGCTGCGCTGAATCCAGTCAATGGGGCTGAACGTCTACCACGTCCTGCAAAGACCGAGCATCGATCTGCACCGAACTCTGCAATTAAGTGTCCGTATTTCTTATTACAGTTTGGAGCCGTCAAGAGGAACGAAGGGGAAAAAAAAAAAAAGGGAACGGCTCTGTGCACATTTTGCCTAAAAGTGTCCATTAAACTGTTGGTCTTAGAGAACTGAACTGAACTGAGAGGGTGGCAGTATAAATACTATAATACTGCCTCCTATGTACAAGAATATAACTACTATAATACTGCTCCTATGTACAGGAATATAACTACTATAATACTGCATCCTATGTACAAGAATATAACTACTATAATACTGCTCCTATGTACAGGAATATAACTACTATAATACTGCCTCCTATGTACAGGAATATAACTACTATAATACTGCTCCTATGTACAAGAATATAACTACTATAATACTGCCTCCTATGTACAAGAATATAACTACTATAATACTGCCTTCTATGTACAAGAATATAACTACTATAATACTGCTCCTATGTACAAGAATATAACTACTATTATACTGCTCCTATGTACAAGAATATAACTACTATAATACTGCTCCTATGTACAAGAGTATAACTGCTATAATACTGCCTCCTATGTACAAGAATATAACTACTATAATACTGCCTCCTATGTACAAGACTATAACTACTATAATACTGCTCCTATGTACAAGAATATAACTACTATAATACTGCTCCTATGTACAAGAATATAACTACTATAATACTGCCTCCTATGTACAAGAATATAACTACTGTAATACTGCCTCCTATGTACAAGAATATAACTACTATAATACTGCTCCTATGTACAAGAGTATAACTGCTATAATACTGCCTCCTATGTACAAGAATATAACTACTATAATACTGCCTCCTATGTACAAGAATATAACTACTATAATACTGCTCCTATGTACAAGACTATAACTACTATAATACTGCCTCCTATGTACAAGAATATAACTACTATAATACTGCTCCTATGTACAAGAGTATAACTGCTATAATACTGCCTCCTATGTACAAGAATATAACTACTATAATACTGCCTCCTATGTACAAGAATATAACTACTATAATACTGCTCCTATGTACAAGAGTATAACTGCTATAATACTGCCCCCTATGTACATGAATATAACTACTATAATACTGCTGCTATGTACAAGAATATAACTACTATAATACTGCTCCTATCTACAAGAATATAACTACTATAATACTGCTCCTATGTACAAGAGTATAACTGCTATAATACTGCCTCCTATGTACAAGAATATAACTACTATAATACTGCTCCTATGTACAAGAGTATAACTGCTATAATACTGCCTCCTATGTACAAGAATATAACTACTATAATACTGCCTCCTATGTACAAGAGTATAACTGCTATAATACTGCCTCCTATGTACAAGAATATAACTACTATAATACTGCCTCCTATGTACAAGAATATAACTACTATAATACTGCTCCTATGTACAAGAATATAACTACTATAATACTGGTCCTATGTACAGGAATATAACTGCTATAATACTGGTCCTGTGTACAAGAATATAACTACTATAATACTGCTCCTATGTACAAGAATATAACTACTATAATACTGCTCCTATGTACAAGAATATAACTACTATAATACTGCTCCTATATACAAGAATATAACTACTATAATACCGCTCCTATGTACAAGATTATAACTACTATAATACTGCTCCTATGCACAAGAATATAACTACTATAATACTGGCTCCTATGTACAAGAATATAACTACTATAATACTGCTCCTATGTACAAGAATATAACTACTATAATACTGCCTCCTATGTACAAGAATATAACTACTATAATACTGCTCCTATGTACCAGAATATAACTACTATAATACTGCCTCCTATGCACATGTGTATTTCTATGCAGGAAACTCAAATAAAACTCCACACCATTTATCTCAGTTTTGTGGTGTTTTTTGTGTGAATTTTTATCTCACCGTTTCCATTGCACTAAAGATCTGCAGAGACAATTGACATTCTGCGATTTATAATCCACACTTCGGGTCAGTTTCCGCACGTGACAATTACACAAAGTGTACATGAAGTTTGATGAATCTCCCTCCCTAGTTCCGTATTATGCTATAAGCAATCTGTGCAGGGACCACCATCAGTATATTGGTCAGTTCTGAAGTCGCTCTGCTCCCTTTGCACAGATTTGTCTTCCTGACGTCTCCATTAAACAATTTACACAGTACAAGACAATCTCAAATGTCTATAAACCTCTCGGCCACTCATGTCCTGGAGCCCCCCCCTCCTGGGAAGGGATCGTGCCCTTTACCCGCCATGTGGGTCACTAATGATACGACTGCTCAGCTCCTCATCAGGACACTCCCATTAGAATTCTCTATGCCATTCACAGCTTGTCACAATCAGTCTACACCAGGCATGCTCAACCTGCGGCCCTCCAGCTGTTGTAAAACTACAACTCCCACAATGCCCTGCTGTAGGCTGATAGCTGTCCGGGCATGCTGGGAGTTGTAGTTTTGCAACAGCTGGAGGGCCGCAGGTTGAGCATGCCTGGTCTACACAATGCAATGGATCAGGCTGGAGATATCCATTAATGTGGACCTGTCACCTCCCCTGTAATAATTCTGGAGCATCTATTCTTATGACTATGTTGTGCTGTTCCTCTATTATTCCTCCTAGAAGTGTATGAATGAATTGCCACGCCGTCTGCAGTAATGGTCCATCTATGTGTTAGTGTCAAACTGTGCAGGGACACGCCCCCAACTGGTAACACCCAGATGGACCATTAATGCAGAACGCTGGCAGTTCAGAATCTTCCCGCAGGAATAACAGAGGAATAGAAAACATAATTATATAAAAAGATGCTCCAGCATAGTCATTATATAAGGAATGCAGAGGGGAGAAGTCTTCTTCACATATCATTTTTATATCGGGTGTGGGGGGTCCCTGTGGCCTCGTATACAGGCTGATGTCGCAGGTCAGTGTCAGCAGTCGTAGAGATACACATATATTTATATATGGAGGACTTACGTCTGAAGTTTTGGATTTACAGGTGTCTTGTCGATCCTTCAACATCTTTTCGATGACCCCGCTGCGCCCCCACACGTTAAATACCGTGTTTCCATGCTGGTATCCGACATCCTGCATTTGGGAAAGAAAAGGTTAGCTTCCCCATGGGCACTGCACTAGGACGCTCGGACCTCCTGTTACCCTCAGTGCATGGCATTCCTGTGTCACACATGGAATATTTAGGTTATTGGGATGGGGGGGGGGGGGGGGGGGCTCCTAAGGGTCATTTATTTCCTGGATAATTCCACATAAATGAGAGATTTTACAATGTGCCCAGTGCAGACACCAGACTGCATCCTCCCGGTTCCTCCAGACTTAGAATGATTAGGGTCCCCGTCATCAGGCTTCAACCTGTAATGGCTCCTGTACGGGATATGTGTGCATTTACAGTCAAGGACTGAACCTCAATCTGTGCGATCAGGATACCGCCATCTTACAAAAGTCTTCATGTAACCTCCCATGGTGTTATGTGCACCTGAATCCTGATGCCCTGCACGGGGCAACAGGAATTGGAGCAGAATTCTGAATGCAGCTCTGGATGTAACATATATACGTCCTAATTAATACCAGCTCCCCGCTGAACACATCTATGTCCTGTAAACAGCAGTGACGTCAGCCGATCCCTGGTGAGACGGAGGCGCTCACTGGCTGCGCAGTCTAATTAATAGAGACCAGCAGCTTTCTCCTGTCACCTATGAGTTATGAAGGGCTGTGAATGCTACCAGCGCTGCAGGAGATAAGGGGGTCACTTCTGCAAGGACGATCTGTTTTTCATGCTAATCTGGACCTTCTGCAGTTATTCTGCAAAAATACTTTCAGGAAATGACAAGAAACTTAAACCGGCCCTGACTGCAAACCCACAGAACTCATCGGCAATGCAAAAACAATGCAAGCGACTGCACTGCGAGCGGAGGGGGTTACCGGAAAATGTGAGTTCTGAGCTCAGATGATTGCATTTCACTCCCAGATCTTTCGTAACCCAGGTGTGACGCTAGGGCAGATCGGTCGGCCCTACTGGTTTTATATTATGACGTCCCCCAGAAAAAAAAAATCACCATGGTAAGACGATGAAACTTACACAGATCTCGTCAAACTTGCCGAATTCTAGTGTTCCATATCTGTCGATGGGGGGTCGGATGTACTCGCAGTATTCGCTGTTCATCACCATCTCGAGCTGACGCACGCAGCACACGTAGGCCAGGCGTGTCTGAATCTCTGCCATGTTCAACACCTGGGGGAATACGGGATATTAGCGGGTGCAGTCACTGCCACCAATTCACTTGGACCCAAAACCAAAAGTCGAGCCAAGAAGAGACAGAATACAATAGACTCCTGTCTGTGAATGTGCCTGCTTTCGTAACTGCGACCGGTGGGGGCATCAGGGCACAAGCGGCAGAGCGACGCCTAGATTTCTCCGCTCCTCCAAAGACACAGAAAACTAATGCAGTTCAACCTGTGTATGACGGGTTCCTCTACATCTGCACAGTTTAGGCCACGTTCAGGCCTGGTGGACTCCACAATCTACAGCACAATGCATGTGAATAGGGTCCTCAAGAACCTCATGCACACGCGGCAAAAAAAATCTGTGTGGATTTCAGGGCCGGCTGTGGATCCCCATTACGTGGCAGAAATTAAAGTTGCAATTTTCACTGAAATACTCTGAACCTGCTCTGAATTGTAAGTCAGCTTTTTGATACCAATAACAGAAAGTCACTCTGTGTCTCCATGGTAACAGACTACAGACACACAAAGTGTGGTCTGATCCTGCAGTCACTCCCTGCCATATGTATCATTTCCTACTGTTGTAAATTTGGTTACTAAGCAAGACCGAAGGATACGTCTGCTGCCATGGAGACACACAAGTCATCATCGGAGCTGTATAAAGAATACAGTAGAATATTCTTTAAAGGGGTTATCCAGGAATAGATCATGATGACCTATCCTCAGGATTATCCAGGAATAGATAATGATGACCTATCCTCAGGATTATCCAGGAATAGATAATAGAAAAAAGGTGAGTAAATACAGTAAAAGGGAGTTTGTCACCGACTCAGAGTTTTAGACCGCTCAGATCGTGGTATGGAATGTTTACATCTCGTGTCTGTACCACGTGGAGATCCTGAAAAGTACTTGATAAAGTTCTGCAAATTAGCTGTCGCAAGTGCCCAGGCCCCTCAGCTATGTGCCCAGATAACCGCTCCCCTTGCAGTCCTCTGGCCCACCCTCCTGTCCTACTGCGTCCTCCTCTTCTAGCTTGGAGATCTTGAGAGAGCGCCAGCCACCGCCGGGCCCACACATGCAGAGACACGGATCTTAACAGTGTGCATGCTCAGGCCCGGCGCTTGCGCGAGATCTCCAAGCCAGAGGAGGAGGAAGCAGTAGGAGAGGAGGGCGGTCCAGAGGACTGCAAGGGGAGCGGTTATCTGTGCACGTAGCTGAGGGGCCCGGGCACTTGTGACAGCTAATTTGCATAATGTTATAAAGTACTTTTTGCAGGATCTCCACGTGGGACAGACACAAGAGAGATACTATTTTAATGGAGGGCAAACGTTCTAGGACGCGATCTGACTCAGAGTAGGTGACAGACTCCCTTTAAGTAAATTCATCCAACTGCACACAATCAGTTACTTGAGTTGTGTGGGAACAGCCTGTAGTGGACTGAGGCGCACAAGTGGTTAAGCAGCATTCATTTTGCACTGGTTAATCTATTCTCATTCCCTCCACATGAATGCACGGCTGCTCTGAGGCTTCTGCATCACTTCATCTGACAGCCATGGTTCGGATCGGGCGCCCCCCGGGAGCTGGAAGCTCAGTTCCTCCTTGTACCTTGGAAGTCTCACCTTGACTCTCTCCGCTATTGGATTCCATCTTTTCCACAGCAACCACCAACCGGACAGAGAATCGCCGTAGTTTGTCAGATCAGTCTCGTCTCTGCTGCCCACATCGATGGCTATCACCACTTTGGCGCCCATGGAGCGGGCAACGTCGGCTGTTGGGCAAAATGGAGCGGTTACAGAGCAAAGAAATTAACCTTTTGCTGCTAGGAGAGCTCAATGTGTGAAGACACATCTGCGTGAAATGTTAAAGTCAGCCCCAGCTGGCCTGCACGTCTTCTCTCCGTGTGCTGGAAGCTACTGTCCCCTGCTGTCAACCTCTTCAGGCCGGGCCTACACTGGGACATTTAGCTGCTGCTGGTCATGGGTGACATGCTTTTGGGAAACAAAGAGGTTGCGTCATGATAATACTTTATTACCGACCAAATCCCTGCCCCTAAAATCAATACTAACATATGTGCAGTACTCAGACCCCCCCCCCCCCCCCCCACAAAAACAAACAACGACCCTCCTACACCTTATAACTGCTGAGTCAGGATATTCCTATTCTCCATTTATTCCCACAGCAGTCACGCTGCGTACCTGGCAGATTGTTGATGTAACCTCCATCCATTAACAAATGTCCATCCTTGGGGTCACAGAGAGGCGGCATGTACCCGGAGAGAGACATGCTGGCACGGACGTATCTCCACAGGCAGCCTGAGAAGAGGAGAGAAGGCAGGTGAAGACGTCTATAGGACAGGGAGCGCGGATCGGCCTGTTCTCCGCACTCATTATTACAGTGACTGACGACGCTCTCAGCATTTCTTCATTATCAGGACACTAGCAGAAGGACCGGCTTCGCTCGGGTAGATTTCATCTATCTCATTACATGTTTCTGTGTGTCGTTAAAAGATATAGACAGTATCCCCCATAACAGTGACCTCTACAGCACCTCGCACCTTTAACAGTAAACTCCACAGTCCCCCACCCCTTAACACTGACCCCCACAGTGCCCCACCACTTTAAAATGGGACCTCCACAGCTGCCCATCCCCTTAACTTTGACCTTCACAGCAGCCCACCCCTTTAACAGCGAGTTTCACAGCACCCACTCCCTTGACAGTGATCTCCTCAGGGGCCCACTCCTTAAAGGGGTTCTGCACTTTCAATTAACTGATGATGATCTATCCTCTGTATAGATCATCAGCTTCTGATCGGCGGGGGTCCGACACCCGGGACCCCCGCCGATCAGCTGTTTGAGAAGGCAGCGGCGCTCCAGCAGCGCAGCGGCCTTCTCACTGTTTACCGCCGGGCTGCCCGCCCACTGACGTCACGACTTGTATCAATTAGAGTGGGCGCGGCTAAGCTCCATTCAAGTGAACAGAGCTTAGCCGCGCCCACTTTAATTGATACAAGTCGTGACGTCAGTGGGCGGGCGGCCCGGCGGTAAACAGTGAGAAGGCCGCGGCGCTGCTGGAGCGCCTCTGCCTTCTCAAACAGCTGATCGGCGGGGGTCCCGGGTGTCGGACCCCCGCCGATCAGAAGCTGATGATCTATCCAGATGATAGATCATCAGTTAATTGAAAGTGCAGAACCCCTTTAAGGGTCCATTCACACGTCCGTAAGTGTTTTGCAGATCCGCAAAACACGGACACCTGCAATGTGCGATCCGCAATTTGAAAGTGAAAGTGAATGGGTCCACAAATTGCGGAACTAATGCAGACCCAAATTACAGACATGTGAATGGACCCCAACAGTGACCTCCACAGTACCCCGCTCCCTTAACAGTGAGCTCCACAGCAGTTGCCCCTTTAATAGTGGCCCCTGCCCCCTTAACAGTGACCTCCACAGCGCCCTGCCCCTTTAATGCTAGGGCTACAGGACAACACATGTCGCGCAACATTTTGTCTCAACAATTTTTATGATAGTTTATGGTGTCGCACTGCGACACGACAGTTGCAAAAAATCTATCCAAGCTGGATTTTTCTGCGACTGTCGCGTCGCAGTATGTCACATGTCATGAGACACATGTAGCAGTGTAGTTCTGCCCTATGTGTCGTGCGACTTATTGTCGCACAGCACTAGCCTAAAGCTGACCTACAGCAGTGAAGAAAAATGGCTGGGTTGTTATGGAAACCTGGAGTAAAGCTGTGTGTATGTGGAGACTAAGGGCCTGCGAGCTTCTATTGGCTAATAAGGGTCATGTGACCGTGTGTATGGCAGTTGAGATATGAAGAGAAAGATCTGCAGGCTTGTATTGGCTAATGCCAATCCTAGAGAGCAGAGACCCGGTCTAAAACCTTCCCGGTGACCTGATGTACCTGTGTGCCAAATTTGGTAAAGATCGATCCAGTCGTTTGGTCGCGCATAAAGAACATACAGACAGACATACAAACTCCTTGTGTACCGGCATGTCACCTCCACAGTATTCTTTCCCAGATAGTAAGTGATATGTCACCAAGTTTAGTAGAAATTGATCAATGAGTTTTTGAGTTACAGAACAATATGTGTGCTGCAAAAACAGTTGGAGCAAACAGACTCCATGCAGCTGCTGTGTAGGGGCGGAGGACCCCCACAGGATTTCTTCCCAGGTAGCAAGAGATGTGTATTCCAAGTTTAGTTGAAAT
Organism: Bufo gargarizans; assembly: GCF_014858855.1. Lineage (NCBI taxonomy): Eukaryota > Metazoa > Chordata > Amphibia > Anura > Bufonidae > Bufo > Bufo gargarizans. Next base: position 13,679,318 of record NC_058090.1, on the reverse strand, counting down.
CGATGGTTGCGTTTCTGAGTGATCGTAAAACATACATACACACAGATATATATATATATATATATATATATATATATATATACACACACGTCCTTCTTTATATAGATAGATCGTGCTCATGACCCTGGAAGGACACCGGGCTTGATGAAATGATGATAGCGCCTCAGGTGTCCTTTTTTACTGCGGTGTCCTACCCTACAGTGTAATTGTATATCGGCACACAGGGACACATGTGAACCTCTCTAGCGATAAATCACTGTGAGGGTATGAGCCTCCATCTTGTCCAGGATACATAATAATTTATGGCGATCTGCGGGATGCGGTCCCCTGCTGACACTCCACCAGAACCTGTCAGTATCCACTAATCAATCTGTGCTAGTACCGCCATTCATTCTAAGTCTCCAGAAGTCCAGCTGGGTTGGCTCTGCGGGTTCTCACATACCCCACAGCACACAAATCCCAGACATGTGGGGATCTCCAGCACGCTGCACTTTATTAATAGAGATTTACATGGATATACTCGGACTGACCCCCATATTAGTCCACCTAACCTAACAAAATGGAGAAGTGCCATCTACAAGGATAAAGTGATGTCGCCTGAGAACAGCAACTGCATGGGTTCTGTATGGCGGAGAATGCTCTGCAGGCTGTCACCACTTGACACGTGTAAATATTAAATGATCAACCATCCTAGGTCATTCCTGGAAGGACTGAGCGCTCATCATCATCATCTTGAAGTGCAACTTCCGATTGCACGTAACGGGCGATGTCAGGAAGCCAGCAGATGGTCCATAGGACTCTATTGTGTGGGTGTTGAGCTGCAGAACTGAGAATTAATGATGGAGAGAGTCCCTGCTATCTCCATGAGTCACCTGCCGGAAAATCTGAGGGAGCTTTGAATGTGGGGAAGAGAGTATAATGAGAACTGGATAGCGACGAGATAAGAGAGCGCTCCTGAGTAGGAGGGCCGCCCTGTCAGCCATCATGTACAAGGAGATTCTCCCTCTTATCTGCCCGGGTATAACCACAGCTTCATTTACTATCTGGAGAACTGAACAAGATGTTCTGCTATGAACTACAAAGCGAGAAATGGAGGATGCGGGATGATCAAATTAGTCAGAAAAGCACATGGCGCACAGGGCAATGCTACAGATACTGTGTGCAGTCTAATCACTGTGTGCGGATCTCAGTCTGCTTGTTGGTGCATTACATGGAAGGCCCATTGATTTTAATGAGCGCTATGAAGTGCTTGAAGGGGTTGTCCAAGAGTCCAGGAATATATATATATATATATATATATATATATATATATATATATTATATATTATATATTATATATTATATATTATATATTATATATTATATATTATATATTATATATTATATATATATATATATATATATATATATATATATATATATATAGAAAACGGCATGCACCTCTTCAATCCCCAGCACAGATGCTCCAGTCCTATTTACAGGGTGATTACGCGCCGTACTGGAGCACTCAGTACATGGGATGGGGTGGGGTGTGGAATGGTTAACTCTTGGACAGCTCCTTTAATTTCACCTAAGAACACGCCAGCCACCTCCTCTCCAGACTAATCTTCAGGGATCTGTTTGATGGCACATGGAATCATACAATTGGTCACCATCTTAATAATGTGATAACAAATCTTCCTGGGGGTCAAGAAAGGGCGTGACAGACTGCTGAGGACACCTACCGTCTGTGTGCACCCTCATGGCGGAGGCAGTGATGTCAGTTGTGATGTTGAAATATGGAATCCAGAGATCCTAAAAACAAAGTACAATCACAGGTAAATTATATATCTGCAATACACCAGGGACTGCACATACAGCGCTGCCCATAATTATTCATACTCCTGGCAAATTTTTACTTAAAGTTACTTTTATTCAACCAGCAAGTAATTTTTGGATGGGAAATGACATAGGTGTCTCCCAAAAGATAATAAGACGATGTACAAGAGGCATTAATGTGGGGGAAAAAACATTTCTCAGCTTTTATTTACATTTAAGGAAAAAATACAAGATGTTCCGCACTGTGGAAAATCTCAGAGGACGTGGTCAGAAGCCAAAAGTGACCCCTGTGCTGCCAGGAGGATGGTTAGAGAGGTGAAAAAGAACCAAGGATCACCACCAAGGCCATCCTGGGGAATCTGGGCTCTGCTGGTGGCAATGTCTCAAGGCAGACAATCCAACGGACACTGCAGACCACGGAGGACGCCACTTCTCCAGATAAGGCACACAAAAACTCGCTAGGCCTTTGCAAAAGCTCATCTGGACAAAGACGACGACTTCTGGTCTTCTGTGTTATTGTCAGATGGAACAAAGATTGAATTGTTTGGTCACAATGAGGTTTCCTTCATTTGGCGTAAAAAAGGAGAAACCTTCAACCCAAAGAACACCATCCCCACTGTCAAACATGGTGGTGGGAACCTAATGCTTTGGGGGTGTTTTTCAGCCAATGGACCAGGGAACCTAATCACAGCAAACGGCACCATGAAAAAGAGCAATATATGAGGATTCTCACCGACAACTTCAGGCCGTCTGCAGAGAAACGTGGCCTTGGGCACCAGTGGACATTTCAGCAGGACAATGACCCAAAACACACAGCAAAAGTGGTGAAGAAATGGTTAGCAGACAACAACATTAACGTCTTGGAGTGGCCCAGCCAGTGTCCAGACTGGAATCCAATGGAGAATCTGTGGAGGAGCTAAAGATCAGGGTGATGGCAAGAAGACCCTCCAACCTGAAAGATGTGGAGCTCATTGCTAAAGATGAATGGGCAAAAATACCCGTGGAGACCTGCAAAAAGCTGCTCTGCAATTATAGGAAGCGTCTGATCGCTGTAATAGCCAAGAAAGGCTTTTCTACTGATTATTGAGAAGGGGAGGAATAATTTTGCACTGGACACTTTTTGCTCAAATGTAAATAAAAGCTGAGAAATGTTTTTCCCCACAATAATGCCTCTTGTACATCGTCTTATTATCTTTTGGGAGACACCGATGTCATTTCCCGTAAAAAATTACTTGCTGGTGGAATAAAAGTAACTTTAAGTCAAAATTGAAGAATTATGGGCAGCACTGTGTACAGAGGCTAGAAGTAATGATGAGGGGGATAGTCCCCGCTGTGGTGCTCCCCTCTATCTGTAATACACTAGTGACTACACACATACACAGAGGCTAGAAGTAATGATGAGGGGGATAGTCCCCCAGGTGGTGCTCATCTCTATCTGTAATACACTAGTGACTACACACATACACAGAGGCTAGAAGTAATGATGAGGGGGATAGTCCCCCAGGTGGTGCTCATCTCTATCTGTAATACACTAGTGACTACACACATACAGAGGCTAGAAGTAATGATGAGGGGGATAGTCCCCGCTGTGGTGCTCCCCTCTATCTGTAATACACTAGTGACTACTCACATACAGAGGCTAGAAGTAATGATGAGGGGGATAGTCCCCCAGGTGGTGCTCATCTCTATCTGTAATACACTAGTGACTACACACATACAGAGGCTAGAAGTAATGATGAGGGGGATAGTCCCCGCTGTGGTGCTCCCCTCTATCTGTAATACACTAGTGACTACTCACATACAGAGGCTAGAAGTAATGATGAGGGGGATAGTCCCCCAGGTGGTGCTCATCTCTATCTGTAATACACTAGTGACTACACACATACAGAGGCTAGAAGTAATGATGAGGGGGATAGTCCCCCAGGTGGTGCTCATCTCTATCTGTAATACACTAGTGACTACACACATACAGAGGCTAGAAGTAATGATGAGGGGGGATAGTCCCCGCTGTGGTGCTCCCCTCTATCTGTAATACACTAGTGACTACTCACATACAGAGGCTAGAAGTAATGATGAGGGGGATAGTCCCCCAGGTGGTGCTCATCTCTATCTGTAGTGTACCAGGGACTGCTTTGGCTGCACACACATGTATATACAGGCAGTAGGTGTGATGAGGAGGAGGATAGTCCCCCAGGTGGTGCTCACTTCTATCTGTAATACACCAGTGACTGCACACATACAGACACTAGCTGTGATGATGAGGGGGATAGTCCTCGCAGTGGTGCTCACCTCTATCTGCTTGTCCTTGAATATGCAGCTGATGCTGTTATTGAAGGCCGCCCCGGAGAACATGGAGGTGATGGGGTAGGTGAGGTCCAGAACCTTCTTAAAAACAGAGGTCATGTCCTTGGAGGAAGATGAAAGAACAAACTGTGACTTTAAAATTCTCCTGACCAGTAATCCCATGTAATCCCAGCTGCTGGTCGTCACCGACAACGCTCTCTCTTCCGTATCATTATTCACCGGCCCATACTCCACCCTGGGGAGATCAGCTCTTTGGTGTAAATACAGACATTTTATTTCCCTGGCGAGGGACATGCTGACCCACCATTTTACATTGTCGTTGAGATTTTACAGCTTGTATTGGTCACTGAAACCCCTCTCCTCAGGTGTCAGGGCATGCTGGGTCTTGTAGTTCTGAGACAACTCCATGGGTAATGGAATTAATACCATCATGCATGTCCCTGATCATGTGGCCAAAACCAGTTGTCCCCCATGCTTCACCTAGATTGAGGCTAACTGCAGATGTCTGTGGAGCTCCTGTGACCTGTATAATCACAGGAGCGACTCCCAGCATCCCCCGGACTACTTCAAGTAATAGATCTCTTCTGTTACAGGGTTACAGTTTTCCTGTGACCCTCATCATCCTCCCTGCGAGGAGCAGCACCACCATGACAAGTGTCTGCACGACACATACTAGAGCCTTCAACCCTGGATGTGGGATTTTTGTGTCCGCCGGGATCCAGTGCAGCGTCCGTCTGTCCTGCTAGAATCTGGACGAAGGCTCCATGCGGGAGACAGACTGGTTGCTAGGGACGTGCTGCCATATAAAGGACTGCTGGTCTTATGCTGCGTATCCTTAGCAACCAGACGGTCAGACATGTCAGCTGCTCAACTCGGAGCCGGCAGCAAACACGTGGAGCAGCAGCTTCTGAGGACTTCATTAAGGGGAATACATTTCTTGCACCCCAACTTCCTGTCCAGTAATGTGGCCCCTGATGGGAGACTCCATATCTGTAATGTTTCATTGCCAGGCCACGTACACAGATGTAGCAGTGCTGAGTTTGTCACTTAGCACTCATCACTAAGACGTCACAGTCGTTATCTGCGCTGTTAGGCACAAGGAGGTACGAATAATGCAAAGTCAGCTCTGCTACATCTGTACACACAAGCAGACATTACTGGGGACGCCATGTACCGCACTCCTAATCCACCCTGTCCTGGCATGCAGTTATACCAATTAGTTCTCGGTGACCCACTAGGTCACAGAGCATCCGATGACAGCCAAACCATACGGCTGCAAAGTAATGTCACCATTAGTTACGCTTCGCAGGTAGATGCAGGTCACTGCCGCCTTTCCGCCAGACACCACTGCGCCGCTTATCTTTTACTGTAGGAGCAGACAGGTAAGAATTACACTCTGTGCCCCCAACAGTAGGTATCTGGGGTACCGCAGCCGCCAGAGGCCAAACCGCAAATCCCATTCCAGATTACTGCCGCAAATGAGTAATGAGCAGCGTAACCCTCAGGAGAGGACAGGAACAATAAGAATACACAACAGAAGATTAACCCGTCTCCAGCTTAAAGGGTTCGTCACGTTCCTAAGGAGAATCGTCTACACGGCGGACCCCCATCACGGCTCTCCCCACACATCACAAGGCCCCTCTCCATACAGGTCACTTCTGGGCTCAGATGTATGAATCACTGCACACTTTTTCATAAAGCGGCATCACTAGGATTTACGCCTCCGTTTTTTTTTTTTTTGCTCTGTTCTCTTCCTATGCTGATATATCGTATATCAAAACACACTGCCATACACATGATCAGCCAATAGAAGCTCGCAGGCCCTTGGTCTCCACATACACACACTTTTACACCAGGTTTCCGTAGGTCAGCTTTAAAGGGGCAGGGTGCTGAGGATGACACTGTTAAGGGAGCGGAGTGCTGTGGGGGTCACAGTTAAGGGGGCAGGTAGGGTGGCCATTTAGGCCACCCTCAAAAGACAGGACTTAAAAACCCCGCCCCCAGGTCACACAGCCACACCACCATCTGGTTAGGCCACTCCCCCTCCCACTTCACAGGAATCGAAAAAATGAAGGTAAAACTGCAGAGGTGGAAAGGGATGGTGACTTTCTCCCTGCAGCTCACACTCAGACAGCACAGTGCTGCTGTCTGAGAGTGAGCTGTTCAAAAGAACATCCCTGTGTCCGTCCAGGCCCTGCGTCAGACAGGGAGTCTGAAAGCTGGACTGTCTGGCCTTAAACCGGACCTCTGGCCACCCTAGGAGCAGGCTGCTGTGGAGATCACGGTCCGCTATGGAGGTCAGTGTTAAGGGGCAGACTGCTGTAGAGGCCACTGTTAAGGGGGTGGGGTGTTGTGGAAATCCCTGTTAAGGAGATAGGGTACTATGGAGGTCACTTATAAAGGGGCGGCCGCTGTGGAGGTCACTGTTAAAGGGGTGAGATGCTGTGGAGGTCACTAATGAAGGGGCGGCCACTGTGAAGGTGACTGTTAAAGGGGAGGGCGCTGTGCATGTTACTGCTAAGGGGGCAGGCTGCTGTGGAGGTCACTGTAAAGATCACTATTAAAGGGGCAGCAGGTTACAGTGAGGTCAGTGGGGAACTGTGGCAGTCACTGTGGAGGTCTGTTAAAGGGGGTTAAGGGGGATGGGAATGGTGGTGGTCAGTTAAGAGAACTGTAACCTATGGTCAGTGTTAAGGGGCGGGGGCTGTAGAGGTCACTGTTAAGGGGGCGGGCCCCTGTGGAGGTCACTGTCAAGGGGGTGGGGTGCTGTGGAACTCACTGTTAAAGGGGCAGGCTGCTGTGAAGGTCAAAGTTAAGGGGGTGGGCTGCTGTGACTGTCCCATTTTAAGGAGACAGGGCACTGTGTGTGTGTGTGTGTGTGTGTGTGTGGGGGGGGGGGTCAGTATTGAGGGGTGGGGGGGGCTGTGGAGGTCACTGTTAAGGGGGCGAAGTACTGTAGAGGTCACTGTTGTAGTGGATACTGTTGATATATTAACGACACACACAAACAATAAATGAGATAAATGAAATATCCCGTGCGAAGCCGGGTCCCTCAGCTAGTAATAATATAATATAAAATAATTACCGATTTTATAATAAAATATATAAAATTCTATTGAATGCATCTATATGAAAATTGTATTTTGCATAAAATGTATCAAATGGTGCCTGTGGTTTGTTAAAGGGGTTGTCAGAGCTGAACCTGGACATATCCCCATTTGTACCCTGGCATCCCCCGATATGAGCATCAAAGCATTTCATGGTCCGATGCTCTCCCTTACCCTGAGCTGTATCGCGCAGGGCAAGGGCATTTTGATTAGATCTGCTGACGTATGGGTCTCTGCTAGGTGGTGCTAAAGCCCGCCCATTGCTGGTGACGTCATTAGGAACACTGCTAGGCAGAAACCTCCGCCTAGCAGTGTACGTTTATAAACAAAAAAGCTCTTGCCCTGCGCTATACAGCAAGGGGGAGCATCGGAGCATTAATTGCTGGGGGCTGAGGGGCTGCCTGGAAGTTGTGGTATTATATCTGGAGGGAAACTCATTAACACAGCTCACCACACTCACTTTCCCACTCACTTTTGAAACCTGGAGCGAGTGGTGTAAAATTTTTGAGCAGGTCAGTCCCAAAAAAGTGACAAAACCCTATTTTGTAACTTTTTGAAGCCAGATTTCTGCAGTGCAGGCTGTGCTAAATTCCCAGCATAGTGTGGATGGAGCCCAACAGAACTGACAGAAGTGTGAAAGCAGCTCTGGATGCGATTGGAGACATGATATAAGTTGAGATGAGTATTTTGAGCAGATTTAGTGACACCAGTGTAATGGCGGATTAGCAGATATTCCAGACGGTTGGATGGTCACATTAATGATACACCTTGCAGGTAACTAGGTGGGCTGCAGAGGTTACAGTATCTTCTGTGCCCTGGTGCCACCAGCCCCCTGCCATAGAGGGGTGGGCTTCACACTCTGTATTATGGACCAGGATCTTCAGGAGGAGATGTTTCCCCAGATCATTGCTTTCAATGGTCGGTGATGATTGTACAGGTGACCATGGGTTTCGCTCTGTTCACGTGCCTAAGGTTGCACTTACACCAATAGATTATCTGACCAATTTCTGTCCAATCAGACCAATAGTTGGTGTGTATAACAAAAGATCTGTGTAAACGGCCATCTGACCAATGATTGGTCAGATAATCTGTTGTAAGTCATCCTACCAAGTGCCCCGTAGAGGAGATACCCACCATGCACCACTCCCGAGCTCTGATCTTTGTGCGGTTGAAGCTGTGCTCCTCTGCATACAGCGCCCCCATAAAGGACCCAATGGAGGTCCCTCCGATCATGTCGATGGGAATCCCGGCCTCGGTCAGAGCTTTGATGATTCCCACTTGCGAGCAGCCCCTGAAAAAGAGAAAAAGGCGTCAGCAAGACGTCCAGAACCTGAGAATCCACAGCCCCCCGGAGTCTGCGGATACAGGCAGAGCTCTTCTGGGCACTCAGCGGCAGGACGTCATGAGGAGCGACCACCGCGGCCAATGTGCAGCACAAAGATCTAGAAGTTATCCAGTCATATTATATTGTTCTGGCTCGCCCCCAATATAATGATATTACTACATTGCTCAGGCTCCTTTTGCTTCTACATGACTGTGGCCGGCACTACCCGTCGGTATGACTACTGTGATACCACATTCATATTTATTTTAAGGGGTTGTGTCATGATTAATATTCAACAATTTAAGAAAAGCCCCTGGATCTGAATACTTTTGTAATTGCAGATCATTAAAAATGTAACACAGCAGCCGAGTTATTCAATAAAATCTATCCACATAGCGCCACCTGCTGTTTCTTCTTCTAATTTCTGTGTCTACCACAATGAGGTGGACAAACATGCTCAGTTCCATCCATTCAACTCCCACTAGATACAGCAGAAAGGACTTGTCCTCTGAGCTGTGACAGGGAGAGGGGTGCAGCAGAAAGGATCTCCCCCCCCCCCCCAGCTGTGACAGGGAGAGGGGTGCAGCAGAAAGGACCTCCCTCCCAGCTGTGACAGGGAGAGGGGTGCAGCAGAAAGGACCTCCCTCCCAGCTGTGGCAGGGAGAGGGGTGCAGCAGAAAGGATCTCCCCCCCCCCCCCCCAGCTGTGACAGGGAGAGGGGTGCAGCAGAAAGGACCTCCCCCCCCCCCAGCTGTGACAGGGAGAGGGGTGCAGCAGAAAGGACCTCCCTCCCAGCTGTGACAGGGAGAGGGGTGCAGCAGAAAGGACCTCCCTCCCCAGCTGTGACAGGGAGAGGGGTGCAGCAGAAAGGACCACCCCCCCAGCTGTGACAGGGAGAGGGGTGCAGCAGAAAGGACCCCCTCCCCAGCTGTGACAGGGAGAGGGGTGCAGCAGAAAGGACCTCCCCCCAAGCTGTGATAGAAAGAGGGATGCAGCAGAAAGGACCCCCCCCCCCCAGCTGTGGCAGGGAGAAATCTGCAGCAGAAAGAACCCTCCCCAGCTGTGACAGGGAGAAAGCTGCAGCAGAAAGGACCCCCCCAGCTGTGACAGGGAGAAAGCTGCAGCAGAAAGAACCCTCCCCAGCTGTGACAGGGTGAAAGCTGCAGCAGAAAGGACACACCGCTGAGCTGCCAGCTTAAAATAAATCTAGCAGAGCAATTGAAACAATGAATGGGGAGATCTCGGGATCCATAAACAAACCCTTTTAAGGTTTACAGATAATAAAAGCACTTAAAATATTGCCATATTCCAGGACCTGTAACTTTTTTATTTTTCCGTTGACAGAGTTGTAGGACAGCTAGTTTATTATTATAATATTATTTTAGGAGGCAGATGAACAAAAAAGTTAAATTTTTGCATTTTTGTTTAACTGTTGAACATGTGGGATAAATAACATGCTAGTAGTATTGTTCAAGTTTGTACAGATGCAGCAGTACGTATTATGCATTTTTTTAAAAATATTTTTACATTTATTTTTTTAGCATTTTATAAGGAAAAACCTGAACTTTTTCTTTAGCACAATGAAACCTATAGAGATCAGTCACCCTATTGGGCCCTGCCCCTTCCATAGATGGCAGACCTGGAGGCCATTTTTAGGCCCATCGCTGTCATAGCAGCCATTGGCACCCTGAAATCACATTGCAGGTCGGCTGATGAGGGGTGAAAAAGGGAGCTGCCCCACTCTGAAATCATTTAGATGTCACGACAGCTACTGATCCTGACATCGAAGGGGTTAAACAGCCGGGATTGGACACTATGCAGCTGAGCACCCTTGCAAAGCAGACTCGCCAGCAATAAAAACACGTATTGGTGTCCACTAAGGAGTTAAACATCCACTGCAATGGTTCCAAAGCTTCAATATAAAGCAGGCAGTGTCTTATTCTGCCTATTCACCCAGTTGTCACAGAAAAGCACAGCCCCTGCTCTCTCTTCTCTATGGGCCCCGTTAGGTCTTGACGCAGCCTGAAAGCGAATAGCCAGGACAGTGTATATACAACCAAAGCCGTGTGTCTCAAGCCATCGTCCTGAGGGACGTCTCCACATGAAGATCAGACAGGAGATGCACTTGAAGCACAGGAGCGCTTGTGATGAGTAAAGTGTTAACCCCCCAGGACGGCGCAGTCTCCTCTCCTGCTGATTATCATTATGTCGCTTGGTTATCATCACTCATTACTTAATTGTAAATGGTATTTTTGGCTCTCCACCAAAGACGTGCAGATTACGTGCCGTCAGCTTGAGGCTGATTTACATGAATCTCAATCCTTCCGACCTTGAAGTGATCTGCAGACATTATCCTCGGGTAAGTCTAATTACGCTTCTCTATGCGCAGTTTGTTAAAAGAAAAAGATCTTTGATTTCTTGCCTCGATTCCCCGTCTGTAGGAGACAGAACGCCGCGCTATTCCTGCACCGTCTACAAGAATTACTTATCTAACACGGGCCACAGTGACCCACAGGAGGAATGTCCCTGATCTGGTCGGATTATTCCCATTTTGGAGAGAAGATATACGTTTGCAATCACTTTGCCCATTTCTACGCATTTTAAATAATTTAATTTATCCTGCTTTGAAAATTATCTCTTTTCACCCTTTAAGCGGCACCAAGAAACTTTCTGGAGTCTATAGATGGAAAGTCAAGGTTCTGGGCAATAGACAACGCTGTCGCTTTTCCGTCTGGGATACGGCAGCGAAAAATCCAAAGTGTTTTACAGTGGAAACAAAATGTTACAAAATCATCGCGGGATCTCGGAGTAAACTGATCTGAGGTATAGATTTTACATTTTCAGAACGTCAATGCGTCATCGGTCAGCAGCCTCCAGCACTCGAGCTATTGTGAAACTACAACTCCCAGCATTCACTTCTATGGGAATTTCAAGAACAACAAAGAGAAGAAAGGGACAGGAGGCAGCGCCTCATGTGTGGTGCGGTTTTCTTAGAATATGAACATAAACATAGTTGCGCTTACCAACTCTTGTTGTGAGGAGTCACAACAGCTATGTTCTACTTGGCTAATATTGCCCGATCAGCGTACGGGGGCCTGCGCTGCTGCCTTGGTTCCTACCCGTGCCGTGGATGCGGTCGTCGGGATGAAATGGTCCGTATAGAAGGAGAAAGGGGAACCTCTGTATCGGTGCTGTCAGCAGGAGTCAAATACCAGGTGAGTATTGGTAAAAAGTAGATCATTTTCATTTCCAGTCGACACGTTTCAAAGGCGGAGCGCCCCCTTCATCAGGACAGTAATCACGTCATCTATATACAGCGATTTGTAGCCTGCGCGACATAAATGGTTTTAAAAATCGCTGTATATAGATAACATGCGATTACTGTCCTGATTAAGGGGGCGCTCCGCCCTTGAAATGCATCGACTGGAAATATAAATGATCTACTTTTTACCAATACTCACCTGGTATTTGACTCCTGCTGACAGCGCCTTTTCTCCTTCTATACAGACCAATTTCAAGAACAGGGAAGCAATTGTGTATGCTGGGAGTTGTAGTATCACTGCACCTGGAGTTGGCTGATCCCAGGCGTTTGGTAGAATCTTGTAGCTCAGCTTTTACCTTGGATTTTGTTTCCGTCCAATTTTTAAACAGACGGTCACACCAAGTTGTTGCTGACAAAAACATTTGGATCTATACAATAATGTCAGATTTGGAGCTGTCTCCGCTGGCATCATACATGTCACACAGGATGATACTGATCCCAGATGACATACATGAGTTCTGCTTCCTAAACACGTCAGAGACGTTGTGTGAGACATGCAGGGAGAAGTGGGTTCTCTCTGCGCCATTCCCATGTTTATTCCATGTCAGCAGCTGATTAGCCAGGACTGGTACCCGCACTGGGGTGCCCGTGGTAGAGTGCGTGCTGCTCTGGGGAGTCAATATATGACATACACTGACGAGATTTACACGCGCTGTTCTGACGGTCATCTCTGCTCATGATTCTTTCTGTGCAATCTGTGTGAATAACCTGCAATTGCTGCTTTCCGATGATGATCACCACTGCCATCCTGATAGTTTTCAGTATACGGTTTATGTTCGTCATCAGACCAGCCCTATTTACGGTCATCTGTAGAGTTTGGGAACTGAGCAGCAGAGGCCTCAGAGAGGGGACATGTGCCTCGGAGACGGACGCCTTCCTTGGTGCCAGCTCTGGTTATGCCCACATTGATCCGTGGACCTGCAATGGACTGTACTGCACACAGGTTTCTCTGGGTACTTGCTGTGGCTGGAGCTCAGGATATACAGTATGTTCCTAATGCATCATCCATAATTAACCTTCTCAACTGTATATAACCGGGGCGACGAGACGGGGATAAGACAAGACGGGGATAAGACTCACGAATGAGCCGGGTCGCAGAATGACATGCGGCCCTCATATAATGCTTCATCACCACAGTCAGTCAGAAGATCATAAGTGCTGCCCTTGGGCATATCAGAGAGATTGCGCTCATTATTCATTTATCTACTCAGTGCATGCTGGAAAATGCTACCCTTCGAGGCACAGCGCCAATGAGACGGCGGAGATCTGCCTCTGCTGACCTGAATTAACGTGGGATGTGATCGAGTGCATGACCACAAATCCTACAAGAGGCACCAATGTCAAAAAGTGTCCTTCTACACCAATCATTTCCTAATACCTGGAGAATAATTGCCTCCCAATATGCCTGGGCCCCTTACAGAGGTTGCACTTACCTGGCTGCACTGCACCCGCGTCGCTTCTAAAGCCCGCGTGGCCACTGCATCTCCCCATCGTGGATCACAGACAATAGCAGGCCACGATGGGAACGAGCCTCCCTAGCGTCACCCACGATGCTAGGGAGGCTTGTTCCCGTTGTGGCCTGTTATTCTCCGACCCCTCACATCCCTAACATGGGATGTTTTCATCCGCGCGATGGGTAGATGCAACGGAGTCCGTGAGGGCATCAGAAGCGACACCGGTGCCGGGGAGCCAGTTAAGTACAACCTTTGTGAGGGGCTCGGGCATATGGGGAGGTATTTTAGGGGTTGGGTAACCCCTTTAATTAATCTCTTTAATCCAGCATCTAATAATCCACGAACTCTGATAATTTGGCACTTGCTGTAAAGACAGAAATGCACAATTATCCTGACTTTCAGAAGACCAGAAGCAAAAAACAAGGACAAGAGAATGAGACTACATCACTGCAGGGCATGCTGGGAGTTGTAGTTCAGTCCCTCATTGGGAGTTCACTGGTCTATACACATATGAGAATCTCTGCACACTAAATAGAAACATCATTGCCTCCATCTCACATGACATATCCTGGCTGCCTCTGACCCCTGCACGGGAACGATCCCCTATATAAAGATGCAATTCTTCTCGCTGTGTAAGATACATCGCGCTCTCGCTGGATACAACATGGTTTGCCCTTTAAGCGAGAGACGGTAACAGATGCCCTGCCTACGCTCCGATGATATGAGGGGGTGGAATTGTGTTTGGGGAGAGCAGTGTCCTCTGTGTTTCTATCGTCTGTCCTTAAATTCCCTGCAGGATGTAAAGCTATGGACGGAAAGATTTGCAAATCTGCGATGTCAGCCCTAGACTGGTTCATACAATGCACAGCAGAAGAAACGATAATTGAATGATACACAATATGCCAATTCATCCCCGGCCATAGTGCTCCAGATACCTGCAGGGGATGGAACAAAGGCTCTTTTGTGTAACGGACTCAGAAGACAAAGACCTGGTGAAGTTCTGTGGCAGGAGTGGAGGACGGGGAAGGTCATTCATGAGCGCGCACAACATGTGCATCTTTCTTCCTAATGTGACCATTCTCTGGAATGGTTCCCGGAGAATCGATCTGCACTGGAATCTGTAGGATTAGATGTCTGGCCTCAAATGTGCATGCTTAAAAAATGGTAAGAAAAAGTGAAGAAAATGGCCGCTTATTTTAAAAACAGCTCCATATCTGTTCACAGGTCAGGTGAGGCACTACAGGTCAGCTCCATTTACTTCCTGGTGCAGACCTGTAATACCAGGCACAACCTGTGGGCAGATGTGGAGCTGTTTCTAGAAGAAAAGAGACAGACCAACCACAAACCTGTCCGATGGATTCACCCAATGTATTCTATTGATGGATGGTATAAGGGGGTTCACCCCCTGGGATCGTTCAGTCAGACCTGCGGAGGGAATAATACCTGCCTGATCCCCAGCTCTGGTTTCTGGTTCCTTTGCTCCCCTGCATCGAGTTTGATGCGGGTCACGTGGCTGCTGCAGTGGTGATGTGTTTCTGTGCGTAATGTCACTGGGTCACATGACACACGGGGAAGCCATCACTGCTGCGGCCGGCCACTGAGACTTGCAGCCAGATTGGGGAAGCAAAGTGAAGCAGGTTTTACTCTGTAGGTCCGGCCACATTGGGGCTTCTGCCACAAAGATCTCCGGGGGTGAACAACCCCCTTAACAGGGCTGTTTATCTTCTTTGGGGGAAGGGGGTCTTTTGGCAGAATTGCCTTTGTGGCTGGACATGCGGAGGGAAGCATATTTACCCTCTCCTCACTGCTGGGTCCTGCTTCTTTGCTCCCCCATTGCTGATGCTGAGCTCGGAACACCTACTGTCAACATCCATGTCTGCCAAAAGACCCCCAGAAGATGAACAACCCCTTTTAACTGATCCACGATAGTGTAACGCATAAGCGGTGAATATATTCACCCATTTCTAATAGTATACAATCTTTTAAAGGGGCTGTGCAGTGCTAGTATGTTGATGATCTATGCTCAGATTTGTGGCTTTTTGTCTCCCAGGACCCCCACCGATCTGCTGTTTAAAGAGGCCAAGATCTAGCTTGTAGTGGCAGTGCAATGTAATTACAACTGCTCGTCTCATTCAAGTGGACGTCACAGTTGTAGTTACACTGCATCGCTGCTGCGAGCAAGATGGTATGCAGCTAAGAAGTGACGCCGCGGCCTCTTCAAACAGCTGATCGGCAGCGGTCCTCCCTGTACCCCACGCCAAACTTATACTCATGACCTATCCTGAGGATAGGTCATCAATATATACTAGCACTGCACAACCCCTTGCTGGAAGACAATGAATTCCCCATGAAAAAGGCAACAGCACAATAAAGCACGTACCTGGCGCCTCCTCCTCCTAGTACTAGTGCGATGGTGTTCCCTGTTAGTACACGGGCCAGGCGGGAGAAATCACAGTGACGGTCTGGTGGCTTCTGATACACGCGCTCGTACATCTCAATCTGCCAAAATAGGGGAAGCAAATTATATACAACTGTCAGTTCGTCTGCAGGTACAATACTAATATGATAGAGGGAGCGATACATAAAAAAGCAGCCAGTTTCGAAGGTGAAGATAATGTAAGGCTACATGTCTGCAAAGTAAAACATTTATCTCTCTGCCGATTCCCTCCGCCTGCTCCTTAATCATATACACAATTCAATCAGGGATCTACATGAGAATTGTCAACGCTTTGTGAAAACCGAGAACAATTAAATCCCAAAACTAGATTTTATAGCAGACACAAACACTCAGCGGCTGCGCAGCGGTCGGATGGTGAAAGCTTGACAGGGAAAACGGTTTCTATAGTAACTCTGACATTATAGTCATTTACAGTGCCGGTGCCCACCTAATTTACACATGGCCGCCGAGGCAATCTAAGCATTTGATGTACAGTACAGGTATACTGGCAATACTTCCGCCCGCTCTCATTAACCCCCTCATGACCAATAATGTGGACCACTTTTTAGGAGAAGATCATTTTAATTCCGTGTTTCAGGGAAAATAAACTGACAAAGTGCCGACTCAATCTCTTTAATCGCATTTCCTGGACAAATCGCAGCATGGGTAACCATGGGTCTACTATCCTGTACTCAAATAATACTGTGAGTACAGAGGACCCGTGGCTGAGCTTCAACTCACAGATAATATGTATTTATATAGCGCCACCATATTCCGCAGCGCTTCACAAATTGATAGGGTTCATGTACAAAACAAAACTAACTGGCTAATATACAACTGAAAGACTAGGAGTCAGGGCCCTGCTCGCAAGAGCTTACAATCTATGAGGAATTGGGGGTGAGACATAAGGTAGTTGATTGTGATAAGTAGGATTCAAGCCATTATTGAACTGACAGGAGCGGTGCCAGACGATCTGCTTCAGGTTTGGGACTACTAGAGGATCTAGTTCAGGCCAGAGGAATTTGTGGGGGGGGGGGGGGAGGTTTAGGCGGGAAAAGTCAGTTTAGGTAGCTTAGTAATCCTGCTTGATAAGATGTGTTTTTAAGGCCCATTTGAAGGTGGAGAAGTTGTGAATTGATCTAGTATTCGGGGCAGAGTATTCCAGAGAGTAGGTGCAGCTCGAGAAAAATCTTGAAGACGGGAGTGAGAGGTACGAATTATGGAGGTTATTAATCTTAGGTTGCTAACAGAACGGAGAGCACGAGTAGGGTGGTAGATGGAGATGAGGGAGGAGATGTATGGAGGGGCAGTACTGTGGAGAGCAGGAGTAGGGTGGTAGATGGAGATGAGGGAGGAGATGTATGGAGGTGCAGCTCTGTGGAGAGCACGAGTAGGGTGGTAGATGGAGATGAGGGAGGAGATGTATGGAGGTGCGGCACTGTGGAGAGCACAAGTAGGGTGGTAGATGGAGATGAGGGAGGAGATGTATGGAGGTGCAGCACTGTGGAGAGCAGGAGTAGGGTGGTAGATTGAGATGAGGGAGGAGATGCATGGAGGTGCAGCACTGCGGAGAGCACGAGTAGGATGGTAGATGGAGATGAGGGAGGAGATGTATGGAGGTGCAGCTCTGTGGAGAGCACGAGTAGGGTGGTAGATGGAGATGAGGGAGGAGATGTATGGAGGTGCAGCTCTGTGGAGAGCACAAGTAGGGTGGTAGATGGAGATGAGGGAGGAGATGTATGGAGGTGCAGCTCTGTGGAGAGCACAAGTAGGGTGGTAGATGGAGATGAGGGAGGAGATGTATGGAGGTGCAGCACTGTGGAGAGCAGGAGTAGGGTGGTAGATGGAGATGTATGGAGGTGCAGCATCTGTGGAGAGCACGAGTAGGGTGGTAGATGGAGATGAGGGAGGAGATGTATGGAGGTGCAGCACTGTGGAGAGCAGGAGTAGGGTGGTAGATGGAGATGAGGGAGGAGATGTATGGAGGTGCAGCACTGTGGAGAGCACGAGTAGGATGGTAGATGGAGATGAGGGAGGAGATGTATGGAGGTGCAGCACTGTGGAGAGCAGAGTAGGGTGGTAGATGGAGATGAGGGAGGAGATGTATGGAGGTGCAGCACTGTGGAGAGCAGGAGTAGGGTGGTAGATGAGATGAGGGAGGAGATGTATAGAGGTGCAGCACTGTGGAGAGCACGAGTAGGGATGGTAGATGGAGATGAGGGAGGAGATGTATGGAGGTGCAGCTCTGTGGAGAGCACGAGTAGGGTGGTAGATGGAGATGAGGGAGGAGATGTATGGAGGTGCAGCTCTGTGGAGAGCACAAGTAGGGTGGTAGATGGAGATGAGGGAGGAGATGTATGGAGGTGCAGCACTGTGGAGAGCAGGAGTAGGGTGGTAGATGGAGATGTATGGAGGTGCAGCTCTGTGGAGAGCACAAGTAGGGTGGTAGATGGAGATGAGGGAGGAGATGTATGGAGGTGCAGCACTGTGGAGAGCAGGAGTAGGGTGGTAGATGGAGATGAGGGAGGAGATGTATGGAGGTGCAGCACTGTGGAGAGCACGAGTAGGATGGTAGATGGAGATGAGGGAGGAGATGTATGGAGGTGCAGTACTGTGGAGAGCACTAGTAGGGTGGTAGATGGAGATGAGGGAGGAGATGTATGGAGGTGCAGCACTGTGGAGGGCTGTGTGGGTGAGAAGTTTGAACTGTATTCTGTGGTGGATGGGCAACCAGTCAAGTGACTGGCACAGACTAGTAGCATCAGTATAGCGGTTGGATGGATAGATGAGCCTGGCTGCAGCATTTAGGACAGACTGAAGGGGGGAGAGTTTAGTGAGAGGGAGACCGATTAGTAATGCGTTGCAGTAGTCAAAACGTGAATGAATCAAGGCAACAACAAGAGTTTTTGCCATTTCTACCGTAAGAAAAGGGTGGATCACTATAATGAAGTGAGTTTGGGTCAGCCCAGGAAAATCAGCCATCACCCAGATCCGCAAACGCTCATTCAAAACTGGCCTTACTCCATTTTGTGGCTGAACTCCTTACCAGTTTTGGCAGACTCCTCTTGGAGAAAACTCTGTGAGGGCAGCGCAGGTGTAGATGACCGGAGCACCAGCTCCTCATATTCAACCAGTCGACCGTGCGGGACGGCGGGGGCCCATCCTCTTTATGGAGAAGGATCAGCTGTTTCTGCGCCCGGACTGCTGTGTTCTCCAACATTTTTTCAAGCTGTCATAGGGGAGAAAAAAAAAAAAAAAAAAAAGAAGAACGGAAATAAGTGAGTAATGGACCTCACTAAAATGGAAGCTTCTTGTATTAAATGTTAATAAAACCCCTTTAAAAAGACTCCAAAATGGGAGTATATCCTTTCATTTGCCCATTTACACTTCAGGTCTTGGCTGTCAGGTCTGCCTACGATATCGATGCAGAGTGCCTGTAAACAGTTAATGTCATTCAGCCTGGTACCAGCCTGTCACTGAACACAATCTGTCCTAGTATAAATAAACCTGCGCTGCAGCCGTCATTGCTGAACCTTGTTAGACGCACACAGAATATATGGTTTTGAGAAGCCGAGCTCTCTGATGATTACATGAGCCCGCTACACGTCCGGGCAGGATCTTTAATAAAGTGGAAATCAAACCAATACTTCAGCTACAAAACTCCAAGGCCATTAATTTCATATGGCGCAGGCTGGCAATATAAAACCACCAGCGTTATATTCTGGTCATGTCTGATCCACAGTGACCCATACATGTAAACACTTGGGGCGGCTCAGCTGCCATGGAGCCATTAGGATCAGCATTAAATTCAGAAAATTGCTAGTTTCAGAACCTTTTCATAACACATTTTGTAATATAAGGAGCGGTACCATGGATAAGACTGCAGGGAAATTAAATTACCTAATGCTGCCCCAAAATACAAAAGGCATCAAGGTCGACTCTGTGAGCAGCCCCTTCTCAGCATACAGGCTGCCATGAATGGCACATACAATTTACTGCAGCCTCTGAGCAGCCCCTTCTCAAGATACAGGCTGCCATGAATGGCGCATACAATTTACTGCAGCCTCTGAGCAGCCCCTTCTCAAGATACAGGCTGCCATGAATGGCACATACAATTTACTGCAGCCTCTGAGCAGCCCCTTCTCAAGATACAGGCTGCCATGAATGGCGCATACAATTTACTGCAGCCTCTGAGCAGCCCCTTCTCAAGATACAGGCTGCCATGAATGGCACATACAATTTACTGCAGCCTCTGAGCAGCCCCTTCTCAGCATACAGGCTGCCATGAATGGCGCGTACAGTTTACTGCAGCCTCTGAGCAGCCCCTTCTCAGCATACAGGCTGCCATGAACGGCGCGTACAGTTTACTGCAGCCTCTGAGCAGCCCCTTCTCAGCATACAGGCTGCCATGAATGGCGCGTACAGTTTACTGCAGCCTCTGAGCAGCCCTTCTCAGCATACAGGCTGCCATGAACGGCGCGTACAGTTTACTGCAGCCTCTGAGCAGCCCCTTCTCAGCATACAGGCTGCCATGAATGGCGCGCACAATTTTCTGCAGCCTCTGAGCAGCCCCTTCTCAGCATACAGGCTGCCATGAATGGCGCGTACAGTTTACTGCAGGACAGTGGTAAGAAAGCTGCAGGCTTATTACAGTATTGCTTCAGTGTGTACAGGGAGCGATTCTGAGAAACAGAGGCAGATTGACCGCGTTTCCTATAGTAAAACTGTTGAGCTGCTGCAGGCCCCGATCCTTTTGAAAAGTGAAAAAAGTTGCGAATATAGTGTGCAACATTTATTGAGCCATAAAAGTGGCATAAATCCTTTCATATATGTGCCCATCACATTAGAAAATAGCATACAGTGTGCATCTGTACATCCGGGCTGGCACTGCAGCGCACATGCATGGATGCGCCACTGTGTCTAGAAAAATACTGAAGGTGCCATTGCGATCGTCATTCTGCTGATCAATGGAAGTTGTGGGTGTCATACACACAACAGTATGGCATTGATGGCTCCCTTCGTTTCCGATAACTTATTGATGGCAGCCCCTCTTAGGTTAGCAAACCTCGATGCTAACAGTCTATGTCCACGCTCACCTCTCCAACAGTAGGCTCCTGCTCTCCCAGCCCCACGATGAGGATGCAGTCAGCTTGTCGAATGCAGCGCTGCGTCCAAGGCGTGAGATAATAGTCAGACTGATACAAGACAATTCGGTGGATGTCTTCTTGTTGGCCAAGCCAGCTAGAAAGTCTGTACTCATGGACGCTGTGAATGAAGAGATGTTTAGATGAAGACCACAACCACTGGATAAGTACCACGGAGATGCTCTTTATGGCAGGATGAATGTTACTGCGCCACCTGCTAGTGGTGCCCGCTGTTACTAAGCAACCATTACCAGACGTTCCTTTCACAAAAATGGGCTCCAACCTGTGGCTCTCCAGCTGCTGGAAGAGCGAAAGTCTCCAGCTATCAGGGCATGCTGGGATTTGTAGTTTAGCAACAGTTGCTGAGAGCCGCAGGTTGAAGACATTTTTACAATGTCTGACGACTTTAAATAGTGCTGGCAGCCAGTGTGTACGACATAAACTGTATCAGAAGAAGTGGAAGAGAAATGTAGTGGAGGTCAGTGATAGTAGAGGACCCTGGAGAAAGCTCGGCCCACAATAAGGACCAGTACATCAGTATCTTACAGGATAAGTTGAGACATTCAGCACGGCGTCTGTACTGACCTGTCGAGAGCGGCCGATCCCAGACGCTGCTTGATATTGTCACTGGTGAGCAGCAAAGTGGGGCCTAAAGAGCAGAGACAAAACCATTAAAGCGCATCCTATTACTGCATATAACACACGTATGTCCATCTAAAACAGGCATAATGTCGCCATGGCGTGGCCCGATCGGATCTGTAGGAAGCAGCTGCTTTGTAGTCTAAGATCAATATTTTAATACAACTCACTGCTTCCCCCGGCATTAATGAAACATGGAGGTCACTGGGGGGACTAACGTGTCCCTACAATTCATAACATGTCTGAGATATTATTTCCTCCACGTCTGAGAGACTTTATATTTATGACTTCTGTGACCGCATTTTCTTTTATGTCGGCCTGAACGGTTCACTGGGAACATAACATCTGATGATCGTGTAGCACTAACAGGCCTGACATAAAGCCGCAATACCGCCTGCATGGCGAGAAGTGGCAGACGTTATTTAGCCTCTTGTATGGTTGTTGAAGTATAGCTGGTCTCGCTGATCCGCTTAAATTCATTTCAAAATGAGGCAAGAACTGCTGATAACGGAGAGTTCAGCGGAAGATTATCCCTGACCTATATTTCACCTAAATTCTCGTCTCAATAGAGAGAAGCATAACACATCTGCACATCAGGATACGCCATCCCTGACTGATCCAACTGCCGGGAGCTCATCATTTCTACTTGTATGAAAAGGGGAAGGGTCACAGAGGTTTACCTGGAACTTGCTCCTGATGGAGATCCCAGTGTCACACCCTCAATTAGTCAAGTGCTTTGCTTCCATTGTGTGAGACCTTTCAGCTGCATTGCCCTCCTTGCTGGGAGCTCCGTCAGATCCTGGAAGTGAATACTCTACATTTATGGACCCGACGCCCTTTGAACATGATGCAGGGGGACGGGAACTCTGCTTCAGTGACACAACAAAGCACCCAAGAGAACTCCATTTACTGTCAGAGTCGCCCCCTGCCCGCTCAGCAGATGTAAAACTAAATGTCAACGTCATCCCCTTCCCACGTCGGCCGCTACGTGAGCAATCTGGACAAAGCACCCCAGACTCCGGTGACACAAAGCAATGCTACCTTATTGGTCACAGTGCTTGGTGTACTATCCTGCTTCCTGGCAACGATAAGGTTAATTATATTAAATATTCAGCAAAAATGCCGGAGGCGGACGACATGAATAATACACAGAGTTTTAACTGGGAAATGGACACCTGCGTCAGAGCTGAAAGTGCCAAGAGGAGCCCTGAATGCCAGCCATACCAAGACATAATCGCCAGCTGCGGCAGTCACCACAGACGCATGGGATCCCTCCCCTGGAAAACTGTCTGCCATATGTACCCAGAGAAATGGGACTGTGAACATGGCTGACATCAAGAAGCAACAGGTATTGGCGTATATGACTAAGGGATTGTTCACAGCGAACAAGTGCTTGTCCGTTGCCGTATTGCGGATCGCATTTGCGGATCCGCAACACACACGGAACCGTTCCGTGTGCATTCCTGCATCACTGATGCGGACCCATTCACTTCAATGGGTTCAGCAAATCTGGAGATGCGGAACGAAAGCACGGTACAGGAAAACTACGGAAGCACTAAGGAGTGCTTTTGTGCCTCCGCACTGCAAAAAGATTGAACATGCTCTATCTTTTTGCGGAACGGAGGGATCGTTGACCCATTCAAGTGAATGGGTCCACGATCCCCATGTGGCTGGGTCATGGTCAGTGCCCGTGCATTGCGGACTGCAATTTATGGTTCACAGCATGGGCTTTACACGGTCGTGTGAACGAGCCCTAAGCCATATCTTACCACTAAAACACTAATGGCTGCCATTCTGGAGGATCACCCAGCTATCCAGGCAAAATATAATCAAGCAAGGCCATCCACAACCTGTCCCCTCTATCCAGCTCTAACCTAATGGCTTCATGCATCCCTACACGTAATGTACGATCCTCACAAGATCTCCTTCTCTGCTCCTTGCACAACAGTCTCCAAGATTTCTCCTGTGCTTCCTCCATATTCTCGAGCTCACTATCTCAACTGGTCAGGCTCTCCTCCAACCTTCACAAGCAACCTTAAAATCTGACCCTGGTGCACACCGATTGCAGCTGTGCTAGAAAAGAAAGGATATTGCCGGGGACGGAGGTAAATGGAGCAAATGTTATCTTGTAGCGGCCATGAGCCGAGCCATAAAGAGCGCGACAACCTTAGAAGAGATCATCGTCAGAACCCTGCGGTGGTGCTAAAGAAAGGGCCGTGGGAGGAAAGTGTACACTGCATTTCCTGGGACCAGGTCCCTGTTACCGAAGTCTCCTTGGAAACTGTGAAGAATTGATAACCTATGTTATTATCACTCATTTTAAATCACACACGCGTAGACGAAAAGCAAGTGGGCCGAATCGCTTGCAGGAAGGAGGAGGATGACAAATAAACCATCTTCACATACAGACTCACAAGCTACGAATGGAAAGAGGCAGCAAAATAGCAAATACATGACACTGAATGGATTACTTTATTATTCCCTGAACTTGGCACCAACTAAAAACTGTGGGTAAAAAGCCTTTACTACGGACATAAATCTGCTTCCCATCATTACTTTCCAGGAAGATCTTAGGCTACATGGCATCTCTGCCAACTGGTCTGATACTGGCGCTGCCAAGTTGTTATACGCTAAAAGGATGAGGACAGGAATAAGTAATATTTGCAGCGCACCTCTGACTCACACAAATCTCTCTGGTCTGCAGCCGAATCCGATCTATTGCTGAGGGAATGTAAAAGGGAAAGCGAAGATGAACTTCTGAGAGGTCTCGGATACATAAGAGGAGACATGTCTGATCTCAGGCCAGGGCGATCTATAATGTGCGGCACGGCTCAGAGATTTCTGCTGCTGGAAAACTGACATTGCTCCGCCAATATGACCCTCTCATCTGTATCCATGACGCATCAGATCCAGTGTGGTGACATATACCAGCCCATACTGGGACTATACAACACCAGTCCAGGGCACTGTGGTTTGTAGATGCAAATTGACAGCGCCCGCAGCAGGTCATCGTCCTCACACTCATCTCCAACATTTCATTATTGTTCTGCTGATTCTCTACTTTAATAAAAAAAAAAAAAAATATTTAATTACAAACCCACTTGTGTCCATTCCCCACTTACCAAATCACTAGATAACTAAATAATGGATGGCGCGGCTCAGCGGGTAGCTCTGCTTTATTGTAGTACGATGGGTCAAATCTAACTACGGCAACATTAGCGTGAAAATTGGGTGCAGGAGTGACTTACCTACAGCGCAGAGCGCATGTTTCAGCTCCAGGGTGAAGGCTGTAAGAGGAACGTCCTCAGATACTGGCAATATGGCTACTGTGGCGAGGTTACTGGATGGATTCCCGGAATCCCATTTGCTGCCGGCGGTGTGAAGGCCGAAGCCGTGACCTGCAGATGGGAGAAAATAATGGGGGGTTAACATATATTCAGTGGTGCTGCATTGGGCGCCAAGTGTGGACGATAAGATGTTTAACCGTCTGAAAGGCCTTTACATGGGCGGCAAAAAATTATTATTCCATTCCACTAATATCTGTGGTTTTACCAGATATATCCATAAGGGTAAGGCCAAGCAAGCTGTGGCGGTATTATTAGAGACGGATTGTTGATGGCCACAAAATGCCATTGCAACTGTCACATTGCTCCCCAGCCTGGAACGTATGGGAGAGCAGGAACGGTCACCAAGAGAAGACGATCGCTGCCCTGATTCTGTCATCCACCGATAAGTAATTTACTAGATTGCACTGGAAACGGCGACTACAAAGCATCTTCTTGTCACTTCAAAAAAGGTGGGAAGAAAGAAAACCTACATACAACATGGCAGACGGCTATAATAGGGAAAAGCATGCACGGCATCTGGAGGTGGAAACTCACATCTCATTGTTCTATTATGTACGATCACAGGGGGGGGTTACCAGTCAGTAATCGCTACGCTCATGGTTTATTACACCTGCACGTTCATTTATATGTATATTTATGCAGTGCATGATACAGGCAGAGAGGCTGCAGATAGACCCAGGAATAGACAGGGTTAAACCTGGGGCAGATACTAGCAGCTGAATCCTTTACAAAACGCTCGAGTTATGCAACGTGTTCATTGTGGAAAGCAGCAAGTCTTCCGTCTTTCAAAAGACTTCGGCGCCGGCTGGGGGTCTGGTCTGTGCCGCGGGGGCCTGCTCTTTATACCTCGCTGCTTCGCCTCGGTGCCTGCTGGGAATACTTTCAATAAGATACCTCAAACACGTTCGTTTAGAGCAAAGGGAAAAAAGAATTGAAAAGATAAAAAAAAAAAAAAAAAAGTACAATTGAGTCTCGGCTCATACAATTTTCAAGTGAAATGGAATCTGCCCCCTCGCAGGTCAGCGCGAAAAGACGGCTGGGATTTACGTGACAATGACTGATGAGACAGCGAAGTGCTGATTCATGGTGGAGCTCGGCGGAGGATTCCTACGCTGTACGGCGGGGAGGTTTATTGTGATTAACAAGCGGAGAATACACCGGATAATTAGGCAGAATTCGTCCCTGTGTGTAACCATATAATCCCCGAGTGTCAGCGCAAAAGCTGATGTGACCGGATACAGGTTATCGCTCAAAATAATGAGTATAACAAGGTTACATAGATTTTGGGGGCCCCCTGATATTAAATACATTACGCAGCACCTTATTCTGCTCCTTACTGACACCAGATCACGAACAGACAGCGACAATCTTCTTGTTGGTCTGTGGATTTGAGTGGCCTCCATCTTTAAGGCTCAAGAATCAGGCAAACACTCCATATGAACACAGCATTGGTGCAGCAGCCATTATACGGTCACTGCTACACACAGAGATTTCGCAGATCAGTAAAGATGAACAGAGATGTTTTATAGTTATTCTCCACAAACTCACAGTAAAGTACTTACCAGTTTGGTAATTTTTTTATCAGAATATTTTCATGTTTTTCTATTAGATTCCTGTTGACTTACAGTAAATGGGGAGGACGGCCAAGAAGTCGTACGAGATTAAGAAGTCACCATATAGATAAAAGGGGAGGGGAGGGGTATCCTTAAAGTTGGCAATACACTTCAGAGCTATTCCTCCTGACCCTCTGCATACAAGTGTACCAGTTGGCTGTGCATGCATGCGTTTTCAATGGGGAGTAAGTTGCCAGACACCTCTGTCCCTCCAGCCACCCCTGGAGGCAGCTTCTCTCTCCCAGTAGGTTTGGACATAAACTCCGACATCCCTGACGTGTGGGTGGAGAGTCAGGAGGCCTAACACACATTGGATGGTCAGCCGGCCCTGTTTGGCAGACATTAGTCCAATGTGCATCGCCAGCCATAGTCAACCTGTCACATGCTCTGCTCAGGACGCCATTTTATCTACCGAGACCAGCATTGAGTGTGGTTTGCAGTCATGGGCGACAACAAGGAATAGCCAGAGAGCAGTGGACTCCACAGACCCCCTACTAATTCCAGTGCATGCCCTGCTGCAGGGATATCATCTAACCCCTAAGCAAGGGGGTGCTCCTGGGGCCCCTTATATCAGGCAGCACAACCCGTAGGGACTGGCCATACATACAGAGCCATGACCATAGTTCGTTCCTCCAAAAACCGGTTCAAAAGGTCAGAAAACTTCTTGGACAAACATTTTATTTAGTGCAAAAATGAAGGGAATTGGCCAAGAACTTCCTGTCTTCAGAGACTACAAGTGACATCTAATCATTCGCACCGCACCGAAAAACTGTGCATGAAGCAAAGACAAGTTAAGCTCCGGAGTCAAACCTGTGGCTCCTGGACAGGCTCAGCCGCTGTGTGCAAGGGCTAAGGCCACAAACGGCCACAAGCAGCACCCACCAGTGATGCAAGTAAATGTCACTTACATACCAGACGAGCGATTGCTTGCACTCAGCTGGGACAGATGAGTCACCGCATCGTAACCAAGGAAACATCCCGAGCAGGCGGATTATAGTCACTGACCGAACAGCGGGAACAGGTTATGTGGAAAAGCTTCAGCCGGTAGTACAGAAAGCAGCAATAACCACATTCTGATGGGGCACAAGAGACGCCATGTCGGGGCAAAGAGCGCTGCAGGGGTTAGCTTGCTGCCAGGATCTCCATTTTTCAATCAATGCGCTGACCCCTCAGGTGAATTAATAATAACATTATTACCCGGATGCCGCTTGTTATCGCCTATAAAAAGGAATTGCAATGTCTCAGCGAGCGTCACCCTTACAGGAAGGAAGTGTGATGACCACCGGCCGCGTCCTGAAGTGGCCGTCTATAGGTATACTGTAAAGAACAGTGCTCTGCGAGCTCTCCAGTTCTTGTGACACTACAAGTCTCAGCATGCATGAAGGGTATAGGTTGCTGCGCCATGTTGTAGCTTCACAGCTGCTGGATAGCGGCTTCATAACACTAGACTGATATTTGGGGGCCTGAGAAGGTCCTGAACATGCAGCCGGAGGAAGGAAAACTACAGCCTCCTGAAGTTATGGGGTATTGTGCCGCGAAAAAAACATTCTACATCTTTCAAACCAGCACCTAGTTCTGAATACAATTGCAATTATATGCAATTAAAAATTTTGTGTAGCCACTGAGCTGTAAAATGTATCTGTATAGCGCCATCTGCTGTTTGTTCTTTTGCTTATTTCATGTCCACTTCAATGAGGTGGTCACACATGCTCAGTTTAAATCTTCAACTGTCACCAGTCATAGGGAAAGAGCTAATGGAGAAAGGACAGACCCCCTGAGCTGTGATAAGGAGAGGAGCAGCTGAAAGGACAGCCCCCCTTCCTACGATCAAGCAGGTCCTAATTGGCTTTTAAAAAAAGACCTCAAATGTTTTATAGGCCACATGTTTCAAGAGAGGACTGCTCTCCTCATCCAGGCTCCTCTTGAAATGTGTAAGACAATAACAGCTCAAAATCTTCTTTGAAATCCCCTTTCTGGTCCTGTCTTGACTCTAAGTGCCCACTGCACACCCTGCCTTCTTTATCCTATTGATACCAACGCATTTCACAGTCCTACAACTGAATGACCATCATGAACATACAGGGAAGGTTAACGAGCGCTCCTGACGATCACCAGGACTAGATATCGCAGGGGCTGATCACAGAGACCGTAAATGAGTTTCCATAGGTAATAGCATACAGCATTTCAGAGCAGTATGGCAATGTGCACAGCTCTTTCCTTCCCGTCTCACGTGCCTGGCATTCTCTGCCTTCGTCTGTATGTGTGGAGATAATGAGTAAATGATTTACGACGAGCTGGCTCTCCGCCACCCTCCTAAATATGCCAATTCAGCACTTTGCCAACTGGAGAGATTAAAGCCAGCCAAGTGCTGCTTCTCACCTGTAAGGGGCCCATTGACCTGCTGCAAGCTGCCAAGGATCTTCTCTCCAAGTAGATGGATAAGTCGAGTCACCACCTGAATGGAGAAAAACCTGTGAATTAATTTGAGAGTTTTGGCCAATTTACTATACACTATCAATCAGCTGATAATAGCAGGGGAGCCTGGCGTAAAAAAGGGTGACTATTGATTTTCTATGCATTTCGGTAATTGAGTTTCATCTGAATTATCTCTCACTGTTACTTTGTCCGTCCTCAAAGGATACTGTCCTGTGCCTGTGGTATTAATTAACCCTTACATAACCATTTTATGCATCGTGATATATTTCAGAGGACAAGTAACATACACAATGTTATAATAATTACCAAGTAATGGAGTTACGGCCCTCTATCTGAAATATATGAAGGCAGAAGCTCCGTGTACTGTGGGTCACTTTCTCTAGTCCCGTGTATAGATCTGCTATACTTCTGTACGTTTCTATGGCCTCAGGGAGAAAACTGCCAAAACCAGCGTGTAATTCAAAAAACCTTTGTGGACGGTCTCTCGGTAGTGGCAAGCCTTCAAGTCAGCTACAAATTATTCAGCGAGCCTCGGGTCCTCGCCAGTGTATTAGATGTGACACCACAGTGCGGATGTAAAATGTCTGAGCGCTGAGGGGAGCTGAAAGTGGAGCCGTCCAATACAGAGACCGTCAGAAATAATCTCAGCTCAAAAAGACAATTGTCATCAGGAAAGAACATGAAGTTTGACAACTCCTGACGTAGTCCGAGACGATGACTCACAAAACTAGTAAACTTGATCACTTGCACGCAGCAGCTCCCGTGACCCAGTAACTACTATTCTGTAAGATATAATGGTGTCAAGTCTATTACCATCCTGTATAGTGTTGAGCGAACTTGTGTTTTAAGTTCGGCGTCTAAAGTTCGGGTTATCGAAGTATCCCGTTATGGATTCCGCTACCATGGACCATAACGGAATTTAGAATCCATAACGGGATACTTCGATAACCTGAACTCGAACTTTAGACGCCGAACTTAAAACACAAGTTCGCTCAACACTACTCGTAGTCTAAAAATGTGCCGGGCAATGAACTACAAGGGCATATTCACGTGGCAGATTTGTGAGGAGGATTCTGGTGTGCCAAAATCCACTAAACATAAGCCCATTGGTTTTAATGGGAATTTGCTCCACAATTCATATGGTGCAGATTTTTCCAGACAGTGTATTTACAATCTGCTTTGTGGGAATACAAAACCTTGGCCTGTCCTTTCTTGTCCTTGTGAGAATCAGCCTCAGATTTATGCTGCAGGTCCCAATGGAATTTCCATTATGTGAACATGCCAAGATAGAGGGGTCACGCCACATGCTCTGCATTCACATATAACATACCCTTGAGTCCCTTTCCTTGCAGTTCTATGGTCCAGGAATTACATTCATGAACCAAGAAGCTAAGGATGCCCAGTACTATAGGCCTGTATTGGAGAGGAGTGCTGCACGGAAGGACGTATAAGATAAAAGTGAAATGAAACTGGAAGATAATAACGTTATAAAGCTTGTGCTTATTGTGGGGCAACGTGGTTGTAGCTTGGTTATAATGTGCGGCATACCTGCGGAAACTTGCGTTTGATGGATGTCAGTGCCCCCTCGGGTAGTTTAGCAAGCTCGGAGTCCCTTACGGCATGGACTGTTGTGGCTCTGGGTTGGTGCGTTAGGGCTTCCACCTGCATTCACAATGAGAGGACATGGTAAGGTCAATGTAGAGTTTTACAGTCTGGGTTTCTAGTACGAGTAAAATGGAGAAGAACAGATATGAAATGGCCCAACTGCAAAAAAAAAATCATTCCAATAACATCCATGTTCACATCAGCAATTATACAGCTGCGCCATGGAGTCATTGTATACTGAAGGGTTTTGCAACTTGTTAATATAAATATATTTGCATTTTAATCCATCACCATTTTAATGTCAGTGAATAAAAACCTTCCCCGGTCACATTAAGGACAAAGAAGGTTGTCCGATGTCACTGCAGTATCAATCATATTCATAAATGTAGGCGGAGGACCTCTTAATTACGGCTTATTGCTTGGAAGTGCAGCTGATCCTCCTACTGATCTCAAATACGGTGCAGTCACGAATAGGTTACAGTGCGCCGTCCAGCTGCTGTAGAGATTTATCACACAGCTCATGGAGGGAGAAATATGGGGAAGGTTTGTTGTATCAGACAAACTGTTAACAAATAAATTGAGTGCCAAGTCCGAGATGTGAGGAGCAGAAATAGGAGAGAGAGTCTGGATAATGCCATGTGTGGATCAAGAGGAGTGGTCTGCGCAACAGCATTACTGGGCGGATTGGAAAATCCTCCATCGCTGGAAGCAGGCGCGGATTGGCCATTCACCCCACCGGGAAACTTCCAGGTGGACCGATAGCCTTTTACCATGTAGTGGGCCGGTGCACCCTGCCTAACTGTTCCCAAGTTTATTGCCTGCCCCTGGCCCAGCACCGATACACATTACAGGGCAGCGGCACACACACTTGTATGATAAAAATAGTATGGACCTGCAGCCTGCGCGGTGTGACATCACAAGCTTCCGGCCATGATAATGAGAAGTGCAGCGGGGCAGTTACAGGTCCAGACTATCATTATCATACAAGTGTGCATCAGCGCAGCAGGGTCACCGTCAGTACTACGGGTACGGAGCGCTGTCAGGGACCCTGATGCAAAGAAGCAAAATAGGGGCCACTAACAGCTGCCCCCACCAGGTGGCCCCTATTAAAGTTTACTGACCCCAAGAGAAGGCAGCTCCCCCTCCTCTCTGCAGTGTGATAGTCTGTGTGAGAAGGTGGCGGGGACTCCTCCCGGACCTACAGTGGCTGCAGGAAAAGATGAGAACTGGCGGCAGAGAGT
Source organism: Bufo gargarizans (assembly GCF_014858855.1). NCBI lineage: Eukaryota > Metazoa > Chordata > Amphibia > Anura > Bufonidae > Bufo > Bufo gargarizans. The sequence continues at coordinate 13,647,527 of NC_058090.1, read as the reverse complement.
CCGAGCCTTCACCTCAGGTAATGTTACTGTGCCTCATGTGCGGTGCTGGAAGTATGAAGTCCCCTCACTGGTCTCTGCATCCCTCCTACACACAGCAGCAGGGGTTACTGTAGGGGGTGGTCAGTCCGGAAGGTGCTGCCCATCACCTGCGTTCAAGTGTAATTCTCAGAGCCCCTGCAACTCGTGTCCCCGTCCTCCTGCCCATCACAGATCCCTGCCCTCCAACCACCTCACCTTCTGACATCTCCCCCTGCCCTCTGGAGGTTATATCAGCGCTGGAGCGCTATAAGAGGAGCGGCTGATATCAGTCACATAGGATGTAATGTCTCTGGAGCGTTATAAGAGGAGCGGCTGTCACACATGATGGCCCCAATACGCTGTGGATCATGCCCCTCACTTCACACATTGTGGCATAATAATGACATTGCGGCAGAGTCACCGGCGGCTGCCATGTGTATTGATGTAAGTGCACCAGGTCAAAGGCAGCCTTGCTGCACTCTCATCCTCATGCTGCCAGCCCTCCTCCTAAATAGGCTGCTAATGCCACCTGCCTTCAGATCCTTTGGCACCCAGTGGCTGGATAGAAGTCACAACAGAATTAATTCCCAGTATTAGCATTGTGTGGGGGCACTAAAGGGACATTGAAGGCTGTGAAGGGGGTACAAAATGGGGCATAAATTTGTTATGGCACGCTAAGCACACCTGTTATTATCCCTCCTTGTTTGTTTTTTTTAAGTTGGGAGGTAATCTGTGTGCATGTGCCGTGTGAACCATCCTAATGGCCTGTTGACTCCGCCCACTTGGCTTTGGCTCCACCCTCTACTGATTTGGCCCTGCCTACAACATGCGGCCACATTTACGCTTTTTTCCAGGGCCACTTTGAGTTCCCAATTCCCCTCCTGGCTGGAAGACACAAATATCTGGCATCAAGTGAGAGCAACATTAGATGAGCGGCCGGTCCCTCCAAAATAGGTCTGACCGCCAAATCTAAAACGTATCCCAATCTTTAGTGATTTCAACAGGGTAAGTGGCTGCCGGACAAAACTGAATTAGTAGTGTGTGGCCAAACTCGCCCAACACCTGCAGGATTGTGGGCAAATATCTAAGTGTGTATGGCCAGCTTAAAGGGCTGCGGAACATCCATGTGATCGGCTGAAACTGGACAGGCACAACCTGCAACAAATGGTCGGGCATTGATAGAGAGAAGGGGGGAGTCAGGTGGAGGAACCCCCTCTACAATATCCAAATGCTGTCATAGTGCCATGGACGAAGGAGAACCACTCGCTCTACAAGTACTCTTTCTGAGCTTCACTTTCTGAAAATGGCGGCACCTGTGCTATTGGGCACCTTTTTGGAGATCTGGCATGAACAGATGAGGATAACAGAAATTATGGAAAAGAGAGCGGCAGATTTTAGATCTCGGAAGTTAATAAATTGTAGTTGTAATAGTTCCATATCAAAGTAACTAAATGACAGGCTCCCATTGTTGCCAGGCTCCCATTGTGACGTCTCTCAGCATCTGTCATGAATGATGCATCACGTCACAGCTGACCCCCGACGCTCTGCTCCTGTGGGACCTAAAAACCCAGCAGCAAGGCCAATTAGTGGGGATTATAGGAAAATATGGAAACAGCATCTTACCTAGCAACTATAAAGCACGCTGCGCTAATGCGTCACTGACTATTTTGGTCCAGGAGACAGAAAAAGAAGCAGATAACAGGGTCAGCGCTATATCCAGACAGGCCCGACCCGCGGGAACGCTGCTGAGCTATACTGGGCGCAGTACATTACACCAACACTTCAGTCTATCAGCACTGGATGAAAGGGGGGCATTTTTTTTTGAGTTTCTTCTTCTTGTTCTTGGAATTACTTTCTTTTTGGCTGTAACATTATAATCCTGCCTAATATAAAGAGTAACTTTTATAATTTTCCCCCCTTGGTGCTAATCAATTCCACAGGGGCGGACGCTGAACAGGATCAGTCTCCTAAAACAGGCAGAACCAGAAAGAGAGAGTGAGGACTGCACATCACAAAACCACGGTGACTCTGACTTAAAGGGGTTATCCAACCCCTATAAATGACCCCCTTAATGCTTGGGCACCATATATAGGTTATACTTACCTGCTCCCTGGCACCGGCGTCTCCCTGTCGCACGGATCAAAACATCCGGCGAGGAAGTAGGGGGTTGGGTTTAAGGGGGGATTTGGGCGGCAGAAAATAGCAGGCCGCAACTGCGACAAGCCTCCTTGGCGTCACCCGCGATGCTAGGGAGGCTCGGCCCCGTCACAGCCTGCTATTTTCTCCCCCCCCCCCCCCCCAATGTTTTAGTCCGCACAACGGGGAGATGCAGCGGCAGTCATGCCAGGGAGCAGAGCAAGTATATGAGGTGCCCGGGCATTAAGGGGGTCATTATAGGGGTTGGATAACCCCTTTAAAATGACTGCTGCAACCTGAACCCAGCCATAAACCTTTATCTACAGCCAATGAAGCATCATGAAAGTCTCGAAAGTAATCATCCAGCGGGAAAAAGGAAAACTGCGTTTACTTCGCAGAGATTTTCCCAACGGGTAACACCAATGTTGGAATCCATTTCCATCCTATATGACCTGTGGTAAGACACGTGTAAAATATGGGATATGACTGTGCATCCGCCTGCTGTCATATAGTGGTAGACAACATAGGACTGCGCAGTAGGATTCTGCCGACTCCGAGTAAAAAAAAAAAAAAAAAAATGGCAGCGATAAATCAGATGGGAACCACGTGGTCTGGACGACTGCCTCGACCTCTGTTCCCACAGGCATGAAGACATTTCCAGAGTCTGGAGATTTACGAGCCGAGCAATTAAGTGGAGCAGAATTTTAATGCTCACTAGAAGGACGGCGTATCTGGGGTAGTGCGGTTAAATGGATAGTTATGTGCCAGATGTGTCACTCAGATGATTATATGGTACCTTTATCTTTCTGGATTCTACGACAGACAGCGGTCGATATATAAGGAGGGAAATTAGCTAAAGTACAGTAAAACCTACGCATCAATATGAAAACTATTACACTGAATATATACAGTTGATGTCCTGGGTGAGAGTATACTCAGCAAATTTGGCAAGTTTTTTTTTGCCTATGTGGTATGAATAGCAGCTGCCATCAGCAGCACTTGGCCTGTGCAGCTTCTCTAGTGTACCTCCTGGTCATTACATACGGGAAAGAACATACTGAGGTGAGAAAAGCTGCTCCCGAGTCTAAGGGAACCAATATCTTCTGCAAAACTATGACGGTTTGATGGAAATATTTAGAAGAGATGCAGGCTTTTTCTTACCACTCCAATCAGATCTCCTCTACCGTATTCCCCAGCTAACTGCTTCTTTCCATCATCCTTCATAATAACAGATCGGAGGCGTCCATTGAGAACAATGTAAGTGCAGTCAGATTTATCACCTTGTCTGGAAAAAAAAGAAATTGAATAAGATGAGTCTACAGCTTCCAAACTAACACTCAAGTTCGACCATCCCATATGATCTTAAAGGGCTAGTGCAGCCATCACCTGGTTTCTGCAGAAATACAAGAGGATATACTGTAGTATTGATGGTCTCACCTGTAGACGGCACGTCCAGCCTCTACTTCCATCCAGTCCAAAGCAAAATCTATCTGTCTCACAAACGGCGACATCCTCTTCACAACCGTATGAGCGACCCCCAAAACCACGCTGGGCTGCTCCCTCATTATCCTGCAAACACAGAATACATGAAGGCTTTTGTCATCTGATGTGCAGCTCCGGCAGGTGTGAAGAACCAACACTTAGGTAATGGCTGTATTAAGAGGAAAGGTTATGTCTATCAAAAGCTGAGAAGTCTGTCTCAGATCTTCTGGCAATCTTCTAGAGTCCTCTAACTTCAGCATTTATCATGCAGAGAAAGTTAATACAAGGCACTTACTAACGTATTGTGATTCCATATTGCCTCCTTTGCTGGCCTCATTCATTTTTCCATCACATGATGCACTGCTCATATCTAGGGGTTACGACCACCCTGCAATCCATCAGAGGTGGCCGTGCTTGCACACTATAGGAAAAGGCACCGGCCTCTCTGGCGGCTGAGACCGTGGTAGCACACATAGGCGCATGCGCAGCAGCTCCTGTCCTGGCCACCTATATCCACTGTGGCTGCAACCGCTGGATGTGAGTGGTGTATAATGCAATGGAAAAATTAATCCAGCCAGCAAAGGAGACAATATAGAGAATCACGATACATTAGTAAGTGCCTTGTATTGGCTTTCTCTACATAAGGGATCAGCAATCTTCGGCATGCCAGCTGCTGTAAAACTACTACTCCCAGCATGCACACTTACTTGGCTGTTCTTGTAACTCCCATGGAATTAAAATGAGGATTCTGGGAGTTGTAGTTTCAGAACAGCTAGAGTTCTGGAAATCGCGGCCGCCTGCTCTACGCGATAAATGCCTTTTTCTGACGTGAGACGATCCCTTTAAGGGAAGAATGACCCTCACAGCTGCCAACAGCCCCACATACACATGAGACATCTCTTAGCAGCATCTTATCACGTGTAAGAACTTGGGATAATAAAAATCCAACATGCTTAACCCTTCTTTTCCCCCAACATCTACTGCCGGGGTAAGAGTCAGGACAACCCCATACCCATTAGGGTGGACAGCAGGTCCTGCTGAAATCTGCAGGTTTGTCTGAGATTCATCTGTGTATGACCAGCTTTACTATAGGTTATGCAGGAAGATCTCCACTTTTCCATAGGATATCTATTAGCAGCTGCATTACGATTATAAGGATGATTTATTCTCTGAACAGGGAGTGAAATTACTATGACTATGATGATAATACCGAGCGCACCTAGTTACTCCTACTTCACGAGCATATTCCATAAAGCTAGTATTTAACCCCAGGACATTGCATTGCTGCCCACGACTTGTCAGCACGATCGCTGTGCAGACCACCGTGTCGCTGATTAACAGGATTAGCCCCGCTCTGTCTTCTGATCTAATCAAGGCCAACTAACTGCAATGGGAATGGAAAAGGGCAGGAGGCGAAAGATGAAGGCTGGCAGCCGAGGATAACAAGAAGGTCTCACTTGTGACAAAGTGACTCCTATGATAAAATGGTTTAATAAGGTTAAGCTTAGAGATTTTGCACAGAAATATATTTACTTTTCTTACTTTTAAAAGACTACTACTCCCAACGTGGGCCCTGCTTCTGTCCTGGCTAGGTACAACGGACCAACGACAGAAAGAAAGCTGCTCGCTTCATGTGAATGATGCATCAGATTGCAACTAAACAATGAAGCATAATTCAGAAAATAGTCCTAACCTTATGTACACAGCTCCCCTGCAGACCTGATAACTATGGGAGTAGCGAGATCTTGCAGTCATGCACTCTTTCTATCTGCTCTGCCTCTAACATATATTCAGTAGATCAGAGTGAAGTCTGCATGGGAGCTGCATACACAAAACAGGGAGATTACTTGCTTAAACTGTTTCAGATTATTTGGTCATTTGTGACCGTCACGTCAGAGCATAAGTGGCTGATAACAGGGAGCAATAGAGAGCGATCACCAACCTAGGAATTGTAGCACAGAAAGGTTTAGCACAACAGGGACACTGGGTTCACACTAGCGTTAACTGGCATCCTGTTCTGGCATAAATGGCGCTTGTCGGACAGACAAAAACCGCCATATGCAGAGATATCTGTCTGGCTGAATCCCGGTACTTATGCCGAATCTCTGAATGGGGATCTGGTGGCTCTGGACATATTCAGGCTATGCCAGATACTATGGCAGGCTGTTACCGTGCTGGCTGGACTGAAAGCTGATGTGAACGTACCCTTATATCCACTTCGGCTTCCAATCCATGACTCTCATCCTCCCCGAGTTCTCTTCTGCTGGAGTTTTATTAGTTTTCTGTAATTGCAGCAGTGATGACATAATCCCACTGCTCCTCCACTGCAGGAGCACCTGGATCCCGCCATAAATAACCGTCTTCCCTGTGTTAACATGGCCTAGTTTCTCGTTGCGCCCCCCACATGAATAATGCAGCCCACGTCTGTGTTGATTAGTGAGTACGCTGGCTGTACATCCCAACATTATTTCAAGAACAACCGACAGAACATGAAGAGAAAGTAAGGGCAGGTTCACACAGATGATTTTGTCTGCAACAAGATCCTTAGCGTATCCCACGGCAAAGCGATTTCTGCAATGGCCGCTCTAGGTTTAACTCTATTGAATGGAACTAAACTTGGAGCAGGCTACCAATATGGCTTTGTGAGGGGTCCGCAAAGTATTCACGCCAAGAATGGAAACAAAACGGGTGTGAAAAAGCCTGAGCCACATGAGCTGCAGCACGGCCTCCCATTGAAAACAATGGCGGGCACAGGTTTTCGGCACAGAATCTGCACTAAAACTCGTGCCCAAAAACCTACCGTAAAATGGGATTGTTCCACTGTCATAGTAGCACAAAGAAAAAAAATGAAAAAAACGTGAAGAACCTGGAGAGCACGTCGACATTTGGCCAGTCTTTTTTTTTTCCTTCAAATATTTATTTCCAAAACCTGTGTGGATATTGAGACGAGGATACCAAACTGCTTCAGAACATTTGCGTACTTTAGAACTTTGCTTTCGACATTCTTCTCTGCCTGCTTCTTCAGTTTCATGAGCAGCTTCTTTTTCTTGTAGTACAGACTGGCCTTTGCCTTGCTTTTCTCTTCAAGAGTGGCAGTCACAGCTTGGTACTTCCAGCCAACTTGGCAAGGCGAGCAAGGTAAGCAAACTTTCTTCTTGGCTTCAAGCGCACGATCTTCAGGGCAGCAGGGACCACCATACGCTTCCTCTTGTCATTGGGAGGTGGGATACCATCAAAGACCTTCAGCCTTTCCAAAGCAGCCTGTCCTTTGTCTTGTGTGGAAGCATTCCTCCTACAGTTCTCCAGGAGATCGGGCTGGGTGCTCTGAAGTGGTATGGCCCACAGGTTTGTGTTCATGTGTTTCTCTCGGGTAAGCAATGTACTTACGTTTGTTACGGTATAAGTTGACAGAAATGTTGACGCCTTCACATCTCACAACCACCGCTTTACGCCTAAGTAACACATGCTTTGCAACAGTATCAGCGAGACGATGTCCTCTGCCATCGATGGCCAGAACCTGACTAGAAGCTTTGAATTCTCCGTGTTGAAGCCAGAGAGACCCCGCTGGATTAGTTTTTGAGGCAGCTTCTTAACCCTTCGGCTGCTTTCACATTCGCGTTTTGTGCAGATCCATCATGGATCTGCACAAACGCATCTGTTCAGATAACACAATTGTCTGCATCCATTCAGAACAGATCAGTTTGTATTATTTTTAACAAGTTGTCTCAAATTGTGTCAGTGACTTACATTGTGTGTCAGGACGGATCCGTTTGGCTCAGTTTCGTCAGACGGACACCAAAACGCTGCAAGCAGCCTCCCGGGCGGGATGGAGACGAACTGATGCATTCTGAGCGGATCCTTTTCCATTCACACTGCATTATGGGCAAAATGTATCGGTTTTGGACCGCTGAGCCCTGAACGGATCTCACAAACAGAAACCAAAACGCCAGTGTGAAAGTAGCCTTAGCCTACGCCATCTTGGGCTGTCTGACAAGAAGGAGCTTAGCCTGTCTTTTAGTACAGCATGCTAAGACTATCATTTTGGGTTTATTTTTTAGTTTTTTTTTTACCTGTTTTTTTTCCTACTGACATCAATATTACTAGAAATGGTCGTCAATCAATGCAAAACACAGATTTTATTTTAAGAGAAGGAAGGCAGTAAGTGGCTGTTAGATATGTCTGGTGCCGCTTATCTCTAGGACAAGCGAAGAGATCCAGCCACTGAACCCTAATGGCTGCCTGGCAGTCCTCCCAGGCATTAGATTGTCAGCAGGTCCTACAGAAATTGGTGAAATCTTCTAATAAAAATCTGATTTTGGCTTGATAAGCAGATCAGTGGATATGTCTGTTTGTTTGTTTTTTTTCCAACCTTGATTAAATATCTCTCCCCTCCTACTAGATTTCAATCCAAATCAACCAAAACTGTCACTCTTTGTAGTTATGTCCCAAGTCAGACAAGGGTGGAAATGAGGTTTTGCTAGAAATATGAAAAAAATGCGCAGAGAGAAAAACTCAAACACTGCTCTCACCAGCAAACAGAGTTCAAGAACCAAAATGTAGGGCAGCCCTGAGGAGACGTACCTGCAGCTGATTAGCAGGGAATTACGCCTGGAGACAGATAACAAGCTCTGCTCCCATTATGTCACATGTAACGACCCGACGGACCTGAGCTCGTCTTTTATACATTGCGAGAGGACAGACACCGAGTCAGGCAGAGTCCAGAGAAGTAAAAAGTACAGCACCAACATAAGGAAAGGGCCGTCTCAGCCAGTGCCATGTTCAACAGCAGAGAAATATATCAAAGAGGTATATGTCCACAGCTACAGGCCAGGCCGGGCAAGCAGTAATGTTGCATGGCATTCTCTGACTTGTAGTTCTACAATGGTTGCAGCAAACTGCTACTGTCAGGCTAGATCTACACTCCGGTTAATGCAGGGACATGTTCTGCCTTTTCCCCGTCCATTTTTTTTTTTTTTTAGGAAAGCTGCACAAGTGTGCCACTGAAGTGAACGGGAAGTCACTGTTATGAGAGGCAAGTTGCACCAAAATTGCAACTTCAGCAACTTCCTGTTGCAGCCAATGTATGGACCTTCATACCTCTGGGAGCCAAGAGCTTCGGGAGAACATAAAGATACTATGGGATCTCCTAAGACCCCTTTACATGGGCTGACAATTGGGGCAACTATTGGGAAGGAGAGCTGCTAGGAGCACTCATTCCTGATAACTACCTTCTGTAAAGGTGAAAATGCTGCAGCAGATACCAAAAGCATCACTTCTGGGCAGCAGATCTTCCCGTGCAAAGAGCAATCGGCTGCCTAGAAACAAATAATTAGCATAGGGCAGTAACGATTGCTCATTACCATGCAGCAGAGGGGGGTGCTGCACATAAATGCCGCTCTCTTCAAATTATGATTAGGCGACTATCGGGAATGAACTGTTTGTTCCTGATAATTACCTGCTCAATCGTCTGAGTAAAGGGGCTTTTATATACACACACACAGCACAACCTCATTGTTCCTCTCAAAGAACAGGCCAATAAACAAAGGATATAAAGCCGGCCATATACTTCAGACATCTGTCAAACGATCCCCCTATATAAATGCATACTCAGCTAAGCATGCATATACTGTAAAAGGGGGAAAGCCACTGGAAGCAGCTTACAAAAAGATTGGTCATGTTGAACTCCAACACGAGACCTTTCTCACCACAGACATCCGTCGTCTTGGGACAGTCGGGATGCCACCATACACATTAGAAGGTAGGCTAACCCTGGTGAAATGGGACAGTTTGGCCTTCAATAGGTATCGATCAGGGGTGTCAATTTGGAGAAGTCACCCCAAGCTCAAGGCTGTAGAATCAAAGCTTTCAGTAACTTGCCTGCACCCCTCGATCTGTGTACAGACTGGTAATAGGTTTCCATGAAACTAGCTCTTCGGCTCTGTGCACAGTGATGACTAAGTTCTCCATTAGGATCTCTGCGTTTTTGCCAAGTGTAGAATGTAATGCTGTTTTTGTTGTCAATAACACCACAACCCTGACAGACACCAGTTGGGTCTTATTATTAGTTATTGGGATCTACTGGAATTCAAATCTTCCACACCAGTTGTGGCTCTGTTGACTGCAGCGTCTATGACTGCAGTGTGAACAGAACCTTACGATATGTTAAAGTAATTTCTCACATGACTAAAATGAATGAAAAACATTGTAAAGGGAACAAGGCAGGAGGTCACCTACTCATAGAAATGGCACTTGGAAATGGACAGGAAAGTGCAATCACGGTTGGCTTTAATGGTGAAGATGAGGGGATCTCCCGTCAAAACAGCCAGCTGTCCAACCAGCTCCCCTGGATGGGTGATGAACAGGCAGGTCTCTTCCTCGCGGTCAATCTTCTTCTGGTAAACATGGAGGAGTCCAGAGATGACAAACCGGATACTGACATCCTAATGAGGAACATGGAGAAAAGGGTTAATCGAACATCTACATAAAGCTACGATATGTACCCCTATTTGCATTTTCGTGGTGTTAGACACAGCAAATTAATTTACATTGATCAATACACACAGATGGCAAAAAGATATCATAATGCCAAGAAACTGCAATAAATCCCATAGCAACTGTATGCTGGAAAATGTGAGCAATAACCCCATATCTACTGCAGATCACATTAGAAGCATTTTACATTAAAAAAAAATATATACAACTCTAACCAATTCATTTTTACATAAATAAATAACCAACATGAAGAGCTGAGACTTACAGTACACTGATCCAGAGTTACATCCTGTATTATACCCCAGAGCTGCACTCACTATTCTGCTGGTGCAGTCACTGTATACATACATTACTTATCCTGTACTGATCAGGGCTCCAGATGGCGACCAAAACAGTCGCCAATGCGCCTTAAAATTTGCAGATGGCGACAAGACTTTTCAGTCTTGTCGCCATTTGCGACTGTACCGCCGCGATCCTGCGCAGCCTATGTTCTCGTAGCACAGTCAGTGGAGAAGGAAGGAGTCCCTCCCTCTCCACTGTGACGCAGCCGCCACTACCACCAATAGGCAGATAGCAGGGAGGAGGAGGGGAGGAGCTGTCGCCACTGCGCCTCCAGTGAATGTAAAACATAAGTATAGGCAGCAGTATCACAGACCCGGCCTCAATAACAGGGCATGCGATATGCGGCAATTAACCCCTCAGGTGCCACAGATCGCATGCCCTGTTATTGAGGCCGGGTGCCGGGTCTGTTATACCGCTGCCGACAGGAGTTAAAGAGGGCCTTTCATAGGTACAAAGAATATGAACTTATTAGTAGCAGGCTGCATAGAGCGGCGCCCAGGGATCTAAGTGCACTTACTATTAGTCCTGGGCGCCGCTCAGTTCACCCGCTGTGGCCCCCGGTAATTTCAACATTCAGAGCAAGGAGGAGGAGACGCCAGTGTCTGTCCTTCCCCCTGACAGCAGCGCTGACCAATCACAGCGCAGAGAGAGGGAGTTGTTTTTTTCTTCCTCTCTCTGCGCTGTGATTGGTCAGCGCTGCTGTCAGGGGGAAGGACAGACACTGGCGTCTCCTCCTCCTTGCTCTGAATGTTGAAATTACCGGGGGCCACAGCGGGTGAACTGAGCGGCGCCCAGGACTAATAGTAAGTGCACTTAGATCCCTGGGCGCCGCTCTATGCAGCCTGCTACTAATAAGTTCATATTCTTTGGACCCACGAAAGGTCCTCTTTAATTACCGTACATTCATTGGTGATGCAGTGCGCCCTCCCAAAGCCTCACCCCCCCCTATTATCACTGGCCACAAGTCCCCCCCCATTATCACTGGCCACAAGTCCCCCCCCCCCCTCCCCCATTGTTATATGGTGGCCACAGGGTCCCATCCCCTCCATTGGTGGCAGTGGCAGATTACACTGCTGGGGCTCAGATCGTTACCATGGCAGCCAGGACGCTACTGAAGCCCTGGCTGCCATGTTCAGCTCCCTGCTGCTGTGTGCACAGAGCACAGGGCAGCAGGGAGATGTGTGAGATCCTATTCACCCTGATAGATCTCTATCAGGGTGAATAGCACAAGGGATGAAAAGATCCAGGTTCTAGTCCTAAGGGAAGAAATGGTTATTAAATAAAAAGTTAAACAAAAAAACACCAAAATACTAAAAGTTTAAATGGCCCCCTTCCCAGTTTTACATATAAAATTTACAAACAATAAAGAATTAACATATTACATATCGCCACGTCCCAAAAAGTGTGAGCTATTAAAATATAAAAAATATTTCCGCTCGGTGAAGGCCGTAACAGAAAAAAAAAAAACACTCTAAACCACGCAATTCGCCATTTTTAAGTCACCTTGTCCCCCAGAAGATGTCACTGGCTGTGAGAGGTATGTGGTGCTGTTTTCTCCTATATGTAGTGCTGGCTCACTACTGTGACCTGCGTCTCATCTTCTCAAAGTCCTTTTTTTTTTATTATATGCATTTTAAATTTGGCGACTAAAAAATGTAATTTGGCTCCTAACTTTTTTAGTTTAGGAGCCAATGGCTCCTGGTAATTTTTTTTTTGTCTGGAGCACTGCTGATCCTGAGGTACACCCTGTATTATACTCCAGAGCTGCACTCACTATTCTGCTGGTGCAGTCACTGTGTACATACATTACTTATCCTGTGCTGATCCTGAGGTACATCCTGTATTATACTCCAGAGCTGCACTCACTATTCTGCTGGTGCAGTCACTGTGTACATACATTACTTATCCTGTACTGATCCTGAGTTACATCCTGTATTATACTCCAGAGCTGCACTCACTATTCTGCTGGTGCAGTCACTGTGTACATACATTACTGATCCTGAGTTTTACAGCAAGACACGGAGGCTCATGTTGCTTTCTCCTTCTTTACTTCCACCAATAGCAGCAAAGGAAAAATTAACATAATCATAACAATAAAGGACCCTCCCCTGACAGATCCTATAATAAGCAGTGTCCTCTTCATATCTTTCTCTTTCTTTGCTGCTCCACCAAAGATAAGTTGTCTATATTTATTCTGTTGTGTGATTTAGATTGAAGGCTATTTATGTCTTTGCATGGTATTTTCAGGTTGGCCGAGTATATATATATATCCTGTACTGATCTGTAACAGGGTTCCCCCCTTTTCCCTTCATTTGTGGGATTTTTGCACAGTTTTTGCTCTATCCTCTGTACGCCTATTGCGGTCTTCTGCTGGGGTTCGTTTCCCCCTCCCTCTCTTTCCCCTCGGCCTAGGCATCGACGCTGTTTCCCAGACGTTTTATCTGTGGGGTTTGTTTTTGAACCCCCTCTTCTCCCCCTACCTTTGCGCCGCTCCGATTCCTCCCTGCTGGCCTCCGTCGGCATAGGCTTCTACGGCGCTTCCCTTTGGCTTCACGCGGCTCCGAGATCTCGCGAGATCTCGGCGGCCATCTTGGGAGTCCCCGCCCGTCCTCTCGCGGGATTTCGGAGCGCTCTTCAGTTGCCTCACTGCTCCTCTCATCTCCGGATCGGCTCCTACCTCTCTGCGGCGCTTGGGGTGATTAACCCCTGCTTAGGTTAGTTTTCGGCCACAGTTTAGGCACTGTTAGTCTGGGTACAGTAGGGGTTCCCATCTATTATTCTGATAAGACTACCAGCCTTATTTAAATCGAGATCATGTCCTCAGACCGCTCCCCCTCCGGGCCTAATCCCCCCCCACCATCGGGGGACCCCGGTTTGCCAGTCATGAGCACACAGGCCCTGGAGCTACAACGCTCAGTGTCTAGTGCTATTATAGAGGCCATGGGATCCATGTCCTCAATGATCTCTCAGACCATTTCTCAGGCCTTATCTGCCCATGCTCCGGGCCCCTCTAATTTAATGCCTGCACCCAATAACCCGCAGCCTGCCATTGAACCTCCTGCCCAGGAGAATTTGATTGGTGTGATCCAAGCCACCCAGGATAGCGCGCTTAGATCGCGCAAAAGAGCCTTGCCGCGCCAGGCAGAAAGGGCGCGAACGTGGAAAAGTGCTAGAGCACAAACTTATGATATAGATTCTGAGAACGAATCTGACATGGAGGCTTATGCGGAGGCAGATGACCACTCTGATGGAGAGTTGGAGAAGGAACAGGAGTTTCCAGGCACCTCAGGCCCTAGGCCTTCCACATCTGGGTCCGTGGGCGCATCCACCTCTGCCCCTAACACGGCTTCTAGCCTGGTGGATCCCTCTGGCAACCCTCTATTTGACCCTGATGCCCTCCACCACCCTAGGTCGGCGGAGTGGATGCCTGTGGCTCATGTGAGCGACTACCTGGAACACTGGGTGCGCCGTCCTCTCAGCAAAGAGGCGCGCAGTAAACTCCGTGCGGAATGCCCCAGACCATTAATCCCCAACAAGGTCTGCGAAACGCCAGCTGTGGATCAAAAGATGACGCCGTTTTTGGCCAAAACCGGCTGGAATCCCCGTAAGGGGCTGGATTCCGCTATAAGGAGTTGTCAGGACAAGCTCCTCGACATTTTTGGCCCCCTCGCCAAAATTTTTGAGATGGCCGAATCGGCCAAAGTGGACGGCTCTCCGGTTGACCCGGAGGAGCTTACTGGCTGGATTCAAAGAGCCATTTGCATTGCGGGCAGCACTAACTCCTCCCTGTCCATTGAAAGGCGTAAAGCCATCCTTTTTAAAATCGACCCAAAATTGGCCAATTTGGCACTCACTGAGACAGGGAAGGAGGCTCAGGGTCAACTGTTTGGGGATTCCTTCATCAAGGACCTCAGCAGGTACGTGGGAGCATTTACCGCATTGGACAAGGCCCAGTCATCCATGAAAAGGGTATTTCAGGGACGGGTCTCCACTAGGGCCGGCAGTGGTAGGGGCCGTCTGTCCGGCCGCTCCAGTTATCAAGCCCGCAGCTCGGGCAGAGGCTCCTTCAACCAGAGGCCTCCTTTCCAGGACCAAAGGAATCCCCCCTCGTTCTTCCCGGCCAGAGGCGGCCAATGGCGTTCCAGGTCGGTCAGAGGGAACCCGAGCTACAGAAAATCTTTCGGTAAGTCTTTCCCCAGTGGGGACTTCTTCCACCCCTCGCGTAGGGGGCAGACTCCGTCTATGTTCCCACGTTTGGTCCAACATCACATCAGACCCATGGGTGCTGATCACTGTGCAGGGGTTCCACATAGAACTTACGGGTTCCCCAGATTGCGTCCTTTCTCCCCCGCCCCTGGCGCTACCGGACAGGGAGCTAGTGGACGTAGAACTTTTTTCCCTCTTGCACAAGGGTGCGATAGAAAGGGCCCCTCCTACCCGAAGGGGCGTTCTCAGCCACATTTTTCTAGTTCAGAAAAAAGGGGGTCAATTTCGTCCAGTCATAAATCTCCGTGCACTGAATTCTGTGGAGCGCTACCGCCACTTCAAGATGGAGGGGATTCACCTCCTTCGGGACTTGCTGATTCCAGGGGACTGGATGGTGAAGTTGGATCTCAAAGATGCCTATCTGACGGTTCCGGTGGCCTCCTCCTCCAGGGACCTTCTTCGCTTCCTGTGGAAGGGCGAAGTGTGGCGCTTCACTTGCCTACCGTTCGGCCTTTCCTCGGCGCCTTGGTGCTTCACCAAGTTACTGCGCCCAGTCATGGCCTGGCTGCGGAGTCGGGGGGTGCGTCTTGTCATATACTTGGACGACATCCTCATTATGCACCAAGATCAGCAGTCTCTGCTACAACACCTCCAGTGGACCTCGGATCTGCTGACGAGTCTGGGTTTTCTACTCAATCTCGAGAAATCCTGTCTCACGCCGTCTCGGCGTATGGAGTTTCTGGGCTTCACGGTGGACTCTGTCGCGGAATCCCTCAGTCTTCCTGCGGAGAAGTTACGGACGATACGCAAGGAGTTGAGACATGCTCTCTCTACTCCCTCCCTATCACTACGCCATCTGGCTCGCATCATTGGGCTGTTAGCCTCCTCTATCCAGGCAGTCTTTCCCGCTCCACTCCATTATCGGGCTTTACAGCGTCTGAAGATCGCCCACCTCCGTGCCGGGGCCTCGTTTGCAGACGCGGTGATTCTGGATCAGGAAGCTCAGGAGGAACTCCGTTGGTGGTTGAGCAATTTGGAAGCCTGGAACGGCAGAGCAATTTTCGGATTCCAACCGGAATTCACGGTGGAGTCGGACGCGAGTCTCCAGGGCTGGGGGGCCCACTGCGAGGGTATCTCCACTGGCGGTCGATGGTCGGAGTCCGAGACCCGTTTTCACATCAACGCTCTGGAACTTCTAGCGGGTTCGTTCGCCATCAGGAGTTTCACCAAGGGCATAGCTCATGCATGCATCCGTCTACGCATGGACAACGTGTCGGCGGTCCGATACGTCAATCATCTAGGCGGCACTCAATCGGCCACCTTAGCCCGACTGGCGAAGGAGTTCTGGTCCTACTGTCTGTCCAGGGACATCATGGTTCAAGCGGAGTACCTTCCGGGTCTCCACAACTACCGAGCGGATTGGAGCTCCCGATGCTTCACGGACGGCAGCGACTGGAGGTTGAATCCGGAGATGTTCTCCATGATCTCGGACATCTGGGGTCCTTGTTCCATAGACCTCTTCGCGTCCCGTCTCAACACTCACCTGCCCAGGTTCTTCAGCTGGCGTCCGGATCCGGAGGCAGAGGCGGTGGATGCGTTTCTCCAGGACTGGTCTGCAGCCCTACATTACGCATTTCCGCCGTTCGCCATGATTCCGAGGATGCTGTTACAGACTCGTCGTCAGGCGGCGGAATTGGTGGTGGTGATTCCCTTCTGGGGGTCTCAAGCCTGGTACCCGATTATCCTGGAACTCCTGGTGGATGTGCCTCTCCTACTCCCGACGCGGACGGATCTCCTCCAGGACCCGCTGGGTGCCCCACATCCTCTCCTGGTCGACGGCTCCCTTCAACTTCTGGCGTGCCGAATCTCAGGACTCCAGGCGAGGTCGAGGGAGTTTCGGAGGCAACTAGACGCCTCCTGGACAACGCTTGGGCTCCCGGCACCCGAAAATCTTACCGGGCAGCTTGGGGATCTTGGGTTAGCTGGTGCATGGAACGGGACCTGGATCCCGTTTCGGCGTCTGTGACCCATTTATTGCAATTCCTGACGTCTCTTTTTGAAGCAGGGAAAGCTTATCGGACCATCAATTTGTTCCGTTCCGCGATTTCCTCGACTCATCAGGGTTTTGATGGCGTTCCTGCTGGTCAACACCCTTTGGTGTCTCGGCTTTTACGTGGCTCGCGTTTGGCTCGGCCTCCTCGGCCGCGTTTCACCGCTACGTGGGATGTCTCCCTGGTCCTGTCTTTTCTCTCTTCCTGGCCCGACAACGCGTCTCTTTCCCTCCGTCAGCTGTCGGCCAAATTGCTGACTCTTTTTTGCCTGATTTCCTGTAAGAGGGTCTCAGATGTTAGGGCTCTGGATCATGATGCCAGGTCCTTTACGCCCGAGGGTGTTACTTTTAACATCACACGGCGTACCAAGACCAATATTCGGTCGGTGTCCTATCCCAGTTTTCCGTCTTCTCCGGCGCTCTGTCCTGTAGTTTGCCTGCGGGAATATGAGTTGCGCACTCGGTCTCACCGTTCTGCGGACATTCCGCAGCTTTTCCTCTCTATTCGCCATCCCTTTGGCCCGGTGACCAGTCCCACTTTGGCGCGATGGATGAAGTGGGTCATGTCCCTTTCAGGGATTGATACGACGATCTTTACCGCTCACTCGGCCAGGGGCGCGGCTGCTACTGCCCTGGCAGTTTCGGGGGCTCGTTTGGAGGACATTCTGCGTCTGGCTGACTGGTCTAGGGCCACGACGTTCACAGAATTTTATTTCCGTCCTCCTACTCACGTGTTTTCAGCTATTATTGAGCAGCTTTGAACTTGCAATACGAAGCCTCCGTGTCTTGCTGTAAAACTAAATGATTTTCCTATTTCATGACGTAAAGTCATAGTTTTATTAAAGACACGGAGGCGAGTATTGCCCGCCCTAGGTTTCTCTTGCCCCCCCCCGGTTGTTATGTTATTATTGTTATTGACTGTTTGACTGTCTTTTATTGTTATTTATGACGTTTTGCCGTTCAGTTTGATTATGGTTGTTTCAGCGACCTCTTTGATGTGCGACCGTTATAGGGTCGAGATTGCGCATTTTGTACCCATGTGCTTACACTGGCTATATTATTTGTTCTGTTTCAGGTTGAGAATTCCTTGGCAGATGGCGTTCCGTGTTGTTCCAGGTTTCCTGAGATGTTAGCCATGTTGGCTTGAGTTCTTCAGTTGGAGGGACCAGAAGGGTCGGTGCCGGTTCCAGTTCCAGTTCGGTTCGTTTTCGGTTATGGTTGGCGGTTGGTGTCGTGGATTCAAAGAAAGAGGAAGATATGAAGAGGACACTGCTTATTATAGGATCTGTCAGGGGAGGGTCCTTGGTTGTTTTGATTATGTTAATTTTTCCTTTGCTGCTATTGGTGGAAGTAAAGAAGGAGATAGCAATACTCGCCTCTGTGTCTTTAATAAAACTATGACTTTACGTCATGAAATAGAAAAATCATTTAGTTACATCCTGTATTATACTCCAGAGCTGAACTCACTATTCTGCTGGTGCAGTCACTGTGTACATACATTACTTATCCTGTACTGATCCTGAGTTACATCCTGTATTATACCCCAGAACTGCATCCTTTTATAATTATTTCCCAGCCGTATTCAATGTGTCTGTGTGAATTACTTTTACTCTTTATCAGTTAATAATGACGGGTCTTGTTGCACTCATTATTTCACCAGATACAAGGAAGAAGTAACGGGATACAAGTCTACACTGCAGCCTGCACAGTCATGTTCCCTCAGGTCTGGCTGCACGCTGTACATACAGTCACTGAATCTACCAGGTCTTTTTTCCCCAGGTTACATGGACGTATTAGCTGGAGGTAGTGGAGACGAGGCGTGCTGGTGTGTACAATGAATGCTCCTGTGTAGGAGGGATAATAAAAAAAAAAAAATACTGAATGCTGGATAGTTTTGAACCTGAGAAAAGGCCTGAATCAAACCTGGGGTCTTGCTGCTCATTGTCCTGTCATTCAGTCTGCAGAGAGAGGACACCATGCAGCAATGGCTCTCACATCTGGAGACATTAAGTAAAATGTGCGTATGGAGTATAATCAGGAGATAGGATGATAAAAAAAAAAAAAAAAAGAAGAAATCCTCAACCTGTATTACCTGGTTTGGCCTTAAAGGGGTTGTCCAGGATTTTATATGTGATGGCTTAACCATGCTTTCTGTGTGTTTTACCGTGAATTCTAAGATACGGGAATCAAATAGGCTTAACAAGGCTTTAGTGACAAAAAAAAAAAAAGTTTACTAAGCAGTGATAAAATACATATATAGACAGAACACATATAAAATTAAAAGCCGGCAACAATGGGGGAGCGCCCGTCGATCAGCTGTCTGGAACATGGCCAATGCCCACTACATTACAGGTAATAATTAAATGGCAAAAACCATTAAACGAAATTCCCACATTAAAAGGTAACTTTGAAACACACGGTGACGAGCAATATGGTTGATATACCAGCTCAGACATGGTTTTCTACTCAAGCTAGCTTCAGAAGGCAGGTCTGGTGAAAGTACTGCACCGTGACCATTAGCAAACCTCCATTTATGTTTTAGGCCTCATGCACACGGCCGTTGCCCGACTGTGGCTGTGTGCACCCCACATCACGAATGCAGATCCATTCACTTGAATAGGTCCGCAATCCGGAAGGTCGGTGCGGAACAGAGGCACAGAACCCCATGGAAGCACCATTGAGTGCTCCGTGGGGTTTCTGTCCGTGCCTCTGCACCGCAAAAAAAAGTAGTGCATGCACTACTTTTTTGCAGTGCGGACCGTTGGATGCGGATCGCATTCAAGTGAATGGGTCCGCGTCCTCAACCGGTGGCCCTACGGTCAGTGCCCGTGCATTGCGTACTGCAATTTGCGGTCCGTGTTGATCGTGTGCATGAGGTCATAGACAAATATTAAAATGAGATTCAGAAGTGTTTTACCTGGTCCCCTTGTCTGGACAGGACTGTGCCGCCCTTGACTTGGTGGAGAGTCAACCGACCGTTCAACAGTGATGGGTCCTGGAGAGATAGCAAGAGAAATGCGCCAATAAGGAACAGGAGCCAAGGAAGAGCACAGCACAAAGGAGACTTCACACAATCGCATCATGCAGGTTTATCCCAGTATGGCCCACAGTCCTGGTCTCCATGAGCTGGTGTGACAGCTGCATGGACTTATACAGCCTGTGCGATTTTACCTGCTGCTACCTGATTTATGTCAGGTTGCCTATATAGCGCCAACACATTCTGCAGCACTGTACACGGATCAATGACATCTGACCCGTACTCAATGGGGTTAACCATCTATTTCTCCTATGTCACATATACTAGAGGTTAATCTGATAAAGTCAATTAAAGGGGTATATTGGTCAGGTCAGGTATCTGACCTCTTGTAGCCGCATACTGGTGTAGTGCTGGGATTCCACTACGGTTTTAACTTGCGTATGAATGGGTTTCGGATGCAGTTCCCTGCACACACAGGTGGCCGGGGGGCGCTGTTGTGCAGGGAAAGGCGGAGAAGAAATGCTGTAGCCCCTTGATTCTCTGAGTTAGTGGAGATCCCAGAGGGTGGACCTCAACTCAGCATAAAGTGATGGCAAATCCTAGCGATCCATCACCTTACAAGATCAGGTTTATGGTCACCAGCACATACACTGACTGTAGCCACAGGCCAGCAGTCAACCCAAAGATGCCAGAAGAGTGTCCTTATGGCCTCTGTCAAGCCGCTGTGTGCAAACTTTTCCCAAAATATAGCCGACTGCAGTTTCTGTAGCAAAAAAAAAAAAAAAATTATACCGTGTGGAATACTTAATTTTAAACTGTGGCCAATGGGAAACTTGTGCTACTTTAAGGCTATACGATGGCATAAGTCAGAGCTATAGGTCTGGGAATATCCCTGATGGATACTTGTAATGTATGGCTCTGATGATAAAGGCTGCTCAGGACAGGTCATCAGTATCTGATGGGTGAGGGCATGGTGCTGGGGTGAATGCTGCAGCCTCTTCTTTGGCCTGTGACATCACATCCATTGGTGACATAGTCTAGTTGCTACTCGGTCCCATTGAAGTAAGACTGAGCTGCAATACCAAGCACAGCCACCATACAATGTATGGCGCTGTACCTGGAACACTATGAAGAGGCTGCAGCGCACAGATCCTTCCAACAGCTGATCAGCGGGGTACTTGTAGTCAGACTCCACCAAGCAGAACCCGAGAATCATTATCTAATTCCTGGAAGACCCCTTTAAGTCTAATAAATGCAAACCAACCAAAACCATCAGAAATACTTAGACAGAGAGAGTCAAGTGTCTGCTTTGGACAACTGCAATCCGGGTTAAGGCGACGTGGATGCAAATTTTAATGTTCAGGTTGGATGGAGAACACTTCATGAAGAAAGGAGGTGTAACCATGATGGCGTCCTGACGCCATCTACAATACGAACCCCCTTTTTCTCATACTTGCAGATATCCTTCTTGTGTCCACGTCCGGCTTTGCCCAGCACCACACGGGCAGAATCTTTCCAACCCATGGAAATCTTAAAACATGTAAAAATCCAAGAGACACAAACTGGGATGGGACGGAGAAGAGAGGCGCACACTGGGGTTCGGATATATTTAGGGGATAATAAGCAGTGCTGCCTGGCGCTGACAGCCATGTATATGTGGGAGGCTGCCACCGCCATGGAGATGAAGGGATGTGTTGTTTTAACATAATTATCCGGCATGGGGCTGTAATTATTTGAGGCAATTTCGGTTTAGTTGGGGGATCTGTTACATGATTCATTTCATAAGCGAGATAATGAAGGAGCTGTTCAGGAAAGGATGCCCTCGCTGCTGTCAGGAGACATTAACCCCCGGGTTACCGAGAACAGAAAGGCTGCGGCTACTAACGGTACAACTGCAGGTAATACAGCGGGAAGACTCCAACCTCAACATATGCACAACGCCGCACATGATTTATTGCCTTGGTCACAGTGAAGTCACAGAGCGATCTCCATAATCTTGCAATTTATCATGGATTGCGGTGAACTGTAAGGAGCCCTTGTCTAAGGCTTGCTTCGCACTGCCGTGTGCAGTGGTCTTTGTCCTTCTGATTCTCGGCACAATTTGCCGGATCACCGCTGGACCCAGTTATAGTTAATGGGGCTGGATGGCGTTCCGGTTTATCCGGCAGGAACAGCCTGTTGGATCGGCAAACACAAATGTATAACAAGTCTAATAGCGGCCAGCAGTAATCAATCAGAACATATTACAACTTCTGCTCGTTAGTTTTTGGAGCAGATGTGTTAGGTTTGCAGTTTGGAAAGGCTACTGATCTCCGGTATCATCCACTTTCTGCAAGACACCACTAGACAAGTCTTGTGGCAGCAAAGTTCACCTCACATCATCCCTACATTTGGAGTATATGACAAACATATCCATAGGGGCCCATTTACCCGACTGGTGCCTTCTGTTGGAGGTTTGAGGAAATACTGCAGTCGTCTGAGGGAAGGCTCCAACAGGACGAACAGAAAGTAATTCTCCTTTACCGATTCAGGATCTGATACTCGCACAACAGGACAGGCCCGGAGGTTATGCAACATCAGCACATATCAAACCGTAAAAATGGAAGGAGAAAAAACTGCTTGAAATCCCAAAAACACTTGAGCCTTCTGCAGAGAGGTCAGAGCGGTCCTGCCGTCAGTTATAGCACTTTTCCCTATCTGACACGTATGTCAATCAGAGACACAGCTTTCGTTACCCTGTCAATCATCACTCATCTACACAGCAATGATGAAAGATCAGCCTGCATTAGATGAAGACACCTGACAGCCATAGTTATTAGTACATATGCAAATAACCAGGCAAACGCATAAATTATCTATACGGAAAAATGATTCAAAGACTTGAGCCGACCAAAGACCGCTCTCTCGTCCAACCGACCTCTACCTAAAGAGTCAGACTTTACAGAGAACCGGCCTTCACCTTATCTTGCACAAACTTTCATTTAAAAGGCTATGGACACCTATGGGCATTTTTTTTAATGATTGCTTTTTACTAATTATGGGCTAAAAATAAAAAATTTTAACTGGTCTTTATTGAAAATTAGTCTGTTTGTAGACTGTCAGTTCCATCAGCTAACGGCTCATGTGCAGCTCTTATCTCTCGTCTCCCGACCTCACTAACACTCATTATAGCTAAACTTTTATCAAACTGATAAGAATATGTCTTAAATAAGTGTTTAGGAGGTCAGGAGACAAGAGATAAGGCTTCACACGAGTTGTCAGCTGCAAACAGACTAATTTTTAATTGCATGTACCAAAAAAACTGCAGAAAATCCTTAATAAAGACCAAAAAAAATTAAAAAAATGTAATAGGGATGAGCGAATCAACTTCAGATGAAACATCCGAAGTCGATCAGCATAAAACTTTGTTCCAATACTGTATGGAGCAGGAGCTCTGTACAGTATTAGAATGTATTAGCTCCGATGAGCTGAAGTATTGTTATTGCACCTTCTCGCGAGACCAGGGCTGTGGAGTCGGTAGATAAATGCTCCGACTCCTCCGTTTTTGGTACTTCCGACTCAGACTCCTCTGTATTTAATATGCGAATGTATTTTATACATTCCTTGAAGGAAAGAAAGGCAGCATCCATGTCATTACCACAGAACTACTGGCCAGGAAGCTGCTGCCTTCTCCTTTGTGTGCTGATCTTCTGCTGAAGATGGGGCAGTGGGGGGATCCAGGACGGGGCATTTATTGTAAAACATGATTTCCCCAGTAGAATCCCACAGTCATGTTTAAAGTTTAGGCTAACAATCGAGTTTACAAGTTTTTATAGCCTAAGCTGAATGACAGCAGTTTTTCAAATGGTTTACAGCTTCAGTCTTGAGCTATTGACCATCCATTCCATTCACTTATACAAGTGTCTCTAGTCCTGCAAAACACATATTTACTTAATCAGTTATCAGTGAGAGGCGAGGTTAACCATGGGGGTTGTGTTCCCTGCAACACAATGGAAAGTATAAGTATTGCCGCTCCTTAACTGTGCGTTGCGTGCCGTATAGTGAAGCATGTGAAAAGCTTCTTCATGGTCACTTAACGTGTTTCGTTTTGCGGTAACGTGACGCACTGCATGAATTGGCCTTTATTCTTACAGTAGAGAAGTACCGTATTTTTCGCAAAAGTGGGGGAAAAATAGCAGTGCGTCCTATGGGGCGAATGCTGCGACCGTCCGGTGAATAGGCTGAGAGGGAGGAGGGGCTGGGGGCCGGCATCTGTTTCTGTAATGGCAGCGGGGCCCCGGTGCAGTCACTGTATTCTACTACACCGGGCCCCGCTCACTGTAGTATACGGTAATCATATCTAACTTGTGGGTATTGTTAAAGTACTCCAATCATCTTAAATCTAGCGCTGTACTACTTACTACTAACTTCTTGGCAGTCAGTCTGCCGGGTGGGCACTCGTAGCGTAGCTCACTGCGTCGCGCACCTGCTCCACCCACTTTATGAATGAAGCAGGCACCGGGCCCCGCTGCCATTACGGCCCCCATTCACTACACAGGGATACTGTTATGGGGGTGATCTGTGGATGACACATAAGATAAGATGCTATATGTGCCATCCACAGATGGCCCCATAACAGTGCCATCCACAGATGGCCCCATAACAGTGCCATCCACAGATGGCCCCATAACAGTGCCATCCACAGATGGCCCCATAACAGTGCCATCCACAGATGGCCCCTATAACAGTGCCATCCACAGACGGCCCCTATAACAGTGCCATCCACAGACGGCCCCTATAACAGTGCCATCCACAGACGGCCCCATAACAGTGCCATCCACAGACGCCCCCATAACAGTGCCATCCACAGACGCCCCCATAACAGTGCCATCCACAGAACGCCCCCATAACAGTGCCATCCACAGACGCCCCCATAACAGTGCCATCCACAGACGCCACGCCCCCATAACAGTGCCATCCACAGACGCCCCCATAACAGTGCCATCCACAGACGCCCCCATAACAGTGCCATCCACAGACGCCCCCATAACAGTGCCATCCACAGACGCCCCCATAACAGTGCCATCCACAGACGCCCCCATAACAGTGCCATCCACAGACGCCCCCATAACAGTGCCATCCACAGACGCCCCCATAACAGTGCCATCCACAGACGCCCCCATAACAGTGCCATCCACAGACGCCCCCATAACAGTGCCATCCACAGACGCCCCCATAACAGTGCCATCCACAGACGCCCCCATAACAGTGCCATCCACAGACGCCCCCATAACAGTGCCATCCACAGACGCCCCCATAACAGTGCCATCCACAGACGCCCCCATAACAGTGCCATCCACAGACGCCCCCATAACAGTGCCATCCACAGACGCCCCCATAACAGTGCCATCCACAGACGCCCCCATAACAGTGCCATCCACAGACGCCCCCATAACAGTGCCATCCACAGACGCCCCCATAACAGTGCCATCCACAGACGCCCCATAACAGTGCCATCCACAGATGCCCCCATAACAGTGCCATCCACAGATGCCCCCATAACAGTGCCATCCACAGACTACTATTAGTTCAAATCCCACCAAAAGCACACCTTTTGGTTCAAAATATATTTTTTCTTATTTTCCTCCTCAAAAACCTAGGTGTGTCTTATGGGCGAAAAATACGGTAATTAATTATAACTTTTTGTGAATTGGGACATTTAAACTTGCTTTTTTTATTTATTCTAATTTAAATCTAGTAGGAGTCTGAGTCGGTTAATTTTTTGCCGACTCCAGGTACCCAAAATTGCCTCCTACTCCGACTCCACAGCCCTGCGCGAGACTTCGGGTAATAACTTCATAAATTAATTTGTACTGTAAAAAAACATTTCCCAAACTCTGGTTCGGTTCCAAGTGGTACCTTGGAACCGAACCCAGGTTCGGGATATGTTTTTTTTACAGTACAAATAATTTATGAAGTTATTACCCGAAGTCTCACGAGACATCGCAAAGCAGTAACTTCAGCTCATCGGAGCCAATACATTCTAATACTGTACGGAACTCCTGATCCGTACAGTCTTGGAACAAAGTTTTATGCGAATCGACTTCGGATGTTTCATCCGAAGTTGATTCGCTCATCCCTAATTTTTAACCCAAAATGAGTAAACTGCAAGCATAAAAAAATAAAAATTGTCCCAAAGGTGTCCATAGCCTTTAAATGACATTTTCTTCTCCGTTCCCACACTAAGCACATATATTTGGTTCCATCCCGACTTCTGCAGACGGCCATATGACCCTGCAGCTCTCGCTGTGTGACTGTCACCTGAGCTCCCACAATGCATTGCTCTACAGGAGATTCTCAACTTTTGCTTTCTGCCTGACATAGTAAAACAGCAGAAGAGAAGTGAGAAAAAGTATTTGCAAAGTTTCCACATTTTTGCAGAATGTCAAATATACTTACAAAGAAACCTGAACCAGCCCACTATGTGACAGGAAGAGAAGAGGTATAACATATTTCCAGGAACTTTCCTCGTATCACATAATAATGGGAACCATGGTAACAGGTACAAACTGTATTAATACAGACAGAGGCACAATGCATCCGCATCCTGCAGAAACAACACATTGTAACAGGCGGCATTATAGGAAATGACAGACGATAATCACAGAGCGTGGAAGAACATGGGCCTCATCACCAGAGCACACATGTACCGGGGCTGTCACGGACGTCCCGAGACATATGGACGTCCCTGCCACAGAGGGTGACAGAAGATCTGTGAGACACACAGACACGAGATCTGTGGCAACACGATCTGACAGGTTTCCTTGTGGATCAATAGACGCCTGTCTCGTTTCTGATACTGGCCACCCCTCTAACCTCCAGGTGTTGCTATTGTGGTCTTTTAGCTTTCCTTATTTATAGTTGCTTCTCCCACAATGCTGTGCGGTTTATAGCTTCAGCGGTATCTGTGGTCTGCTGGTGTTTGGTTCTCAGCTGAGTTCCTGTTGCTGCCATAGCTACTGGAAAGTTAAGTGTTTCCTTTCCCTTTTGCATTTTGTTTTGGTGTATCTGTGTGTTGTTTTTCCCCTGCCCTTTGTTGTAGGCCTGAGGGAGACTTCTTTTCTGGAGGAACAGGTAGTCTTAGTCCTGTCACTACCGCCAGGGTCTTATAGGGAGAGTTAGGACTCTAGGTACTCCTGCGTATGAAGACACCTACCTTTGGGGTCTGTTCATACTGATAGTCAGTCAGGATTGTGACTAGGGATTTAAGTAGGAGGTGTCCTTCTTTCTTCCCTTGCTCTCAGGCCTGGTTCCCTCTCCTTCTTTGTCCAGTGTGGTGTCTCCCTCTCACACACAGGCGTGACAGGGGCACTCCGTGTATGGACCAGTGCCCTGCCTAAACACGTCCGCCAATCTCATTAGTCGACACTGTATCATGTAACTTCTAAAATCGATGGGCCCTTATAGGAGGTCCACCAAATGGCTACAACAAGGTCTGATAACAAGCTTGCTGACTGTTTCCAATGAGAACCAGAAGAATTAAAGGGAACCTGTCACCGGGATTTTGTGTATAGAGCTGAGGACATGGGTTGCTAGATGGCCGCTAGCACATCTGCAGTATCCAGTCCCCATAGCTCTGTGTGCTTTTATTGTGTAAAAAAAAAAAAATATTTGATACATATGCAAATTACCCTGAGATAAGTCCTGTATGTGAGATGAGTCAGGGACAGGACTCATCTCAGGTTAATTTGCATATTTATCAAATCAGGTTTTTTCCACAATAAAAGCACACAGAGCTATGGGGACTGGGTATTGCGGATGTGCTAGCGGCCATCTAGCAACCCATGTCCTCAGCTCTATACACAAAATCCCAGTGACAGGTTCCCTTTAAACCTGCATATCTGAGGCTGCATTACATGATCGGTGAAATGCCAGTAATGGAGTGCATATATATCCTGAGCTTTTAATGTAGATTTTATCTATAGAAAACTGCCGGCCCGTCCACTTTCCGACACACCCACTCTTTTAGACCTGGCGTGAGTGGGGAGAAGTACGCAGCTTGCGGCGCAGCGGTTAGTCTGCGCCTGAAGTACGCCTAATATAGGTGTATTTCAGTATAAACAAATTCTATTCTAATACTCTTTTCTACAATCTCTTACAGTGCAGTCCTCCATCATAAGTGAGCATTAGTTCATCCTGAGCTTACTGGTGCATGAATAGAATACAAGCAGAGCTGCTGTAAGAGTTGATACCCAGCTTTTACCCAGGCTGATGATCAAAGTGAGCAGAACAATTGGTTATTGTGAACCCCCACCCCAAAAAAAACAAAAAAAAATAATAAAAACATATCATTGGTCGTCAGCAAGATGTGCTGCAATATAAAGTAGGGGGAAGGAGTGATCATATCAATGAAGGCTCATTCACCCCTTATGTAAAATGAAAATATTAATGAGCACTAGTCGCCTCAACGCTGATTATGGGTAGAAAATCTGCCAGTGTTACAAAGACCGATGATCGTGAATGTCCAAACCCCCCCCCCAATCAGCTGACAGACACTTCCAGCTCATTCCCGCATGTGTACAAGGCCCTTTACAACCTGACTGGTTTGTTATATCATCCATCAGTGGTCCCCCAGGGCTGAAATCAGCCCCTGTATGGACAGCAAAAGGCTGCTTCTCTAATTCCAGCTAAAACACAGCAGAGTTGAACGCCCTCATTATATTAGAAGGAAACTCATGAAGCCACTTGTCAGTACAAAGGACTCTCATAGCTGCCCCCCCATCACTGCATATTACAGAGCACATGGAGTCAATTTGCAGATTTCTGTTATTTGCCGTGTAGCATTATGTTGATTATAGCTCTCCGCGCAGATCACAACCATTCATTTCAATAACATCCCACAAGTGCGCAGCGTCTGTCACCTCGGTAGCCTGCATCCCAGACACATGTAATGAGCAGCTTGAGCTACTGAATTACAAGGCTACAAACGGACTCGCAGTAGGAGCGAGCCAAATCGCAATCCCGATGAGAGTACAAGATGATACGAGAAGAGCTGCCCGGCCTGCAAAAAGGTGGCATGCTTCTCTTACGTAGCAGAGCCAAGCGTGCAGTGCAAGATTATTACAAAGGCGCACCATGATAGAGCGGAGAATAAGGATTCCCGAATAGATTAGTTTAATAGGTACATTGCCCTAAACACTAATTAAGGCCAGTGCTCAACAAGCAGAATCCCAAAGGGTTAAACAACGCTAGAGATGCCTGCAGCATTTACGATGAGACGAGGCAATCTGCAGATGGCACAGAAGTAATACAACGCAGCACCTGGGAGTGAGCCCTGCAGCACAGCAATGGTGCCCCGTACAAATGTCCTGCCAGGATGGGTGTATAGATGGAGATGACAATGCTCTGGGGGGGGGAAGAGGTTGTAGTTCGTTGTTTGGTCACATTCTTATATAGTCGTTAACATGGCTCCATCTGTAAATGCTAGTTCAGCGGATGAGCTGGGACTTCTGGTTCCACGGCATTCAGAGGGGGCCTGGATGAGTTCATACTCGCTCCTCCACGGAGATTCAGTGCGGCAGACACCACATTAGGCCTCACGCCGTTCCTTCTCTATCAAACAAACTCAATCTGATCCCAACTCCAGTGAGATCAAGACGATGAGACCTACCTGTGTCTCTGAATCCTTCTGTGCAGTCACTAAATTTATTAGGAGGTCGCATGCTGAAAGACGACATGTTCAGTTCCCCGTCTTCGTGCCATCTTATGGCTGGTAAGCCATACACGGACTGCACTAAAAAATGGCGCACATGTGAAAGGGGTTTTCCCAACTTTTTTTTCAACCATTTAATTCAGATCGGCAATAAAAGCAACTATTACATTTACTCCTGTTAAATGATTACCTCCTTAGACAGCTTCTATTTGGGGGTCACGCGATGCCATATCCAGCACAAATGTCAACTGTCAGCCGGACAAAAAAACATTGCATGCAACTGTTTTTGTCTGGCCGAAACACGGCATTCATGCTGGAAAAAGTGGCGGGATTACCACCGGACCTCATTAGAGTCAATGGAGATCTGAAGGTGAACTAGAGAATCCGACAATACCAGATCCGGTGAAATCTCTCAGGATGTTCTCCTCTGGCACAGCTGCCGGATCTGCTTGACAGAGGTGTGAACGGGGCCTTACTTCACTCCCTGAAGCGGCTTGTGTTAGTAGTTTCAGGAATCTGCAACTTTGCAATATTAAAGTGAGAATTGTTTTGCTGCTAGTCTCCAACCAATCACTAGCCATGTAATATCATGGGCGCGCTCACTGTAGGCAGACGTTCTTTGTGCATAGTGATGTAACAGTTTTTTTTTTTTTTAATGTCTGAATCCCTCTATTCACAGTCTCAGTACTTTCAATGACATAGAAATACTGTCAAAATGAGGTCCTGGGGCATTCATGATGGCGGCAGCCACAGGGGCGACTGCTCACATTGTTGTGTCTGATGCGCGGCGAGTCGCTTGTTTATAGATCGATAGGTTATAATGGATCATACAACACATGCCATCGTCATGTACCAAGCACGGTCTCTCAGTCAATAAGTATTGACCTGTCTGCTTGAAGTGCTTCAGAAATGTGTGATCATTAATCAGGTCCACGGTCCTTCCTCAGTCATATAGTCAGCACAGAGCATACAGTCTATATGTCATACTACATATGCATGCCCAGAATATCGTAGGCTTAAGTCCAAGAGAGACAGTTCTGTTAGTGTTAGGTACCCATCTGCGGAAGCCATCTTGACGCCTGGTATATGGCCCGACACACGTTTGATTAAAAATGTGCGCAAAGAGCTTCTATTTTTTCATTTATAGTAGGTATAATACCACTTTAATTTAGAATGATCCCCATTGCTCAGTTCTATTGTTTGTATGTGAAATGGTGTGCAGCCATGCTTTTATTAGTTCTCTACTTAGGAAAATCAGTCACCAGAGAGATCTCTTGTACTGAAGGAACTCGATGAGCACGGTGTAATACTACATTTCCCCTGCGGTGATGCGTGCACGCACTAGCAATAAAAGCTAATGGCCAGGTGCTCTAGCACGTAGACTTTGAACGAGCCAGTTAGTGATCCAATAGTAAAAGATGCTTGTTAACAATTAAGATTTTTATCTCTGTTAATAATGTTACAGATCAGGGTATAAAACCTCTTTTCGATTCTCTCTGTGGCTCCCAATTAAACTCTGACCATCACATTTGATCAGCTACAGGAAGAGTGTGTTCTGCCTATAGGCTCCAAGAAAAAGCTGCACAACGCCACCTGCTGGTGAGCAAGGAGACCTGCACATGATATTGATTTAAAGAGGACCTCTCCCCTCTCCTGACATGTCTGTTTTAATAGCTTCACACATTCCCCATGTAATAACAGTTCTGGGACATCTATTCTTATGGCTCTATGTTGTGCCATTCCTTTATTATGTCTACTAGAAGTTTATGAATGAATTGCTAGCAGTCTGCAATAAGTGTACAGAAAGGTGTTAACCGGTTGGGGGTGTGCACCTGCACAGCAGCACTGACTGGATAGAGTGAGACTGTGCAAGGACCCCCCCCCCCCCCCCCCCCAACTGGTTAATACCTCCCTATACCTTTACTGCAGACCACTAGCAATTCATTCATAACTTCTAGTAGGAATAATAGGGGAATGGTACAACATAGAATCATAAAAATAGCTGCTCCAGAATTATTATTACATGGGGATGCATGTAGCTATTAAAAAAGGCATGTCAGGAGTGGTGACAGCTCCTCTAAGTAGGATTAAAGGCTTTTCCAGAGATTCTGATATTGATGACCAATATCAGGATAGCTAATCAATATCAGATTGGCGAGGGTCCGACACAGCTGTCTGAAGAGGCTGCAGCCCTTTCCAGATCTTCCGAGGCCAGTGACACGTTCATGGGTCACGTGGGCTAGGCGCAGGTCAGTCCCATTCAAGCATGGTCGCTATCCAAATGATGTGCTGTGCTTGGTAAGCTGCGAGGAGGGGGGTCATCAACATGTAAATCCAGGAGAACCCCTTTAATATGTAGTTGAAGAACTTACCTCAAGATTTATAAGAGTAGACAAGTCTTTTTTTGCGGCCTCAAACATGGCATTCAGTTGTCTGTTAACACTGAACTCCGGGATCAACAAATCCTCTGCTGTGTAATGATAGACGGCTGATGGAGTTTCTGTCACCGTCACTGACTTCTTCAGGATAGGCTGTGGGGATACAGAACAAAACAGGAGGCTCATGTCTCGCTCAATGATTGAAAAAAATGCAATGGCAATATTTTTACGGTATTTAATAAGGATTACAAATAAATAATAATGATAATAAGGATTGTTAGAAAAGTAATGAATAAACTAAATAGAAAATAACATACTGTTAATTATTAACACAACCCCGTAGTATACACTGTATGTAAGGGCTGAATCGGTCAGTTCATGGTTACCCTAAAATTTTGCCACCATATACAACATACAGGCCGTCCATGTCTCCTGTCAAAAAATGTGTATTAGGTTGAATAGGTGATACTTACCATCGTACCCTTTCTCAAAAACCTGCGTCACCCTCGATATTGGTGGACCCTCAGCCCACCTTCCCTCTGGTCTAGAAGATGGCTGCAGATGGAGGCATGTGACCAGATCTGTCACTGAGCCTCCTCCATTAAACACACACTTTGGCCTCATGCACACGACCGTTGCAGTTTTTGTGGCTCGGGTACGGACCCTATTCACTTCAATGGGGCCGCAAAATATGCGGACAGCACTCCATGTGCTGTCCGCATCCTTTGCTCCATTCCGTGGCCCTGCAAAAAAAAAAATAACATGTCCTATTCTTGTCAGTTTCTACAATGGGCCGCCTGTTCCGTTCCGCAAATTGCGGAAGGACACACGGGCGGCTTCTGTGTTTTGCAGATCGTGTGCATCAGGCCTTTGCCTGTGCTACATTCCCAATATTCAGGACCTGCGCACACAGATGGCAGACGCAGTGTTTCAATGGAGGAGGCTGAATGACGTGTCTGGTCACAAGTCCCTCCATCTGCATCCTATGGACAGGACTGCCACATAGAGAAGAGAGGGCGTGGCTTCACCTATACTAAAAACGATGCAGAAAATGTAAAAAGGGGTGCATCGGTAAGTTCCATATAAAACACACTTTACATTAGTCATCAAGAAGGACAAACCCTTTAACCTCTTCCCGATACATGACGTAATAGTACGTCATGGCGGCAAGTCACTTGCCGCATTTTGACGTACTATTATGTCATGGTGATCGGGCAGCCACCGAAGCGTTGCGCCGCCGATCACTGGCGGGGCTCGGCAGTCCCCGATAGCCGAGCACCTTCTGTATCCGCCGGCATCGCTGTAACAGCCGAAGCCGGGGGATTGCAAATTTGGGATTTTTCATAACTAAAGGTGAAATATATTGACTCAAATTTATGACTATCATGAAGAACAATGTGTCACGAGAAAACAATCTCAGAATGGCCTGGATAAATAAAAGTGTTCCAAAGCTATTACCACATAAAGTGACATGTCAGATTTGCAAAAAATGACCTAGGCAGACGGGGGAAAACTGGTCTAGGATAGAAGGGGTTAAAGCTCAGCTTACGTGGAGACAAATTAGATGCTATTCAGGAGCAAAATGTGCCAAAGAAAGGAATACACACATTAAAAAAGGTGACCTTGTATATTAAACTAAACTACGCATGAACAGAAAGAAATAAAATACATAAACCTATAAAACCACACAAGTGCCCTGAGAACTCGTGGACACATTACATCCATCTGCAGAAAACCATCGAGTGCTGATCTATGAATTTTTGTACGAGGAGAGGACAGGTTAGGACTGGCCTGCATGATGATTATGAGAAGCCCGCAGAGAAGCAGGCAGCAG
The DNA here is from genome assembly GCF_014858855.1 of Bufo gargarizans. NCBI lineage: Eukaryota > Metazoa > Chordata > Amphibia > Anura > Bufonidae > Bufo > Bufo gargarizans. The sequence goes on along the minus strand of NC_058090.1, from coordinate 13,613,921 downwards.
CTCAATCTGCCTCCCAATTTACACTTCACGCCCCTAGAATACAAGAGCTGACTGCGGCACGCGCCCACCTTGTTCAGGACAGGGCTCGGAGGGAAGTCGTCAGGAGTCAGGCTCACACGTGCTCTCTCGTAAGCCATGTCCATGTCCGATTTGGCAGCTTTTGGGCTTCCTAGAAGTTAAAAATATGCATCAAGGCAGGAAACATTATCATACGTGATATGCTGCAATTATTATTTGTGAGTTAGAACCAAATAAAAATGTATAAACAATATAATAAGGGTCCACATTCATAATGTTGAGAGGATGATGGGAGACAGATGGTCTAAGTGGCTCTATAGCTATACACCAGAGGTTCTGGATCCACCACTGGCCACAGGGTCACTAAAAAGGGTTTGTCTGCTCTAGAAAGCTGCTATCAGGACACATGCAGGGACCATATGGGGGCTACAGGCCCTTTTATTAGTCCTAGTGAAGAGCCAAGAGCAGCTCCATCACTGGAAGAAGGTTAATCCAAGCATTGCCCAGGCGGCCCACTCTTCTCCTCTCGGCGACCCTTCCACAGGATCTGCACCCAAATTACTGCTAAATGTTGTCTGTCCCTGTACTTGGCATGTGAACAATTAGAGGCGATTCGCATGCGGCTTCTGTGGCCAGGCCGCACTGCAAGTATTCCCATTTCAAATATTGGTGGCAAATACCACCAGACAGGTGTGTGTCCCACCTCTGGGACCCGCTCCTATCTCCAGAACGGACTGCCCCTAAATCAAAGAAGAGCGCACTACACAAGCGCAGCCACCGTCTATTCTCCGCTATGGGAATCCCAAAAATAGACAAGCACCGGGCTCAGCTATTTCCAGCAGTCCAAGAGATGAATGGAGAGGTGGTCGTGCATGCGCAGTGCACTCTCCATTCACTTCTATGGGACACCCCCCCCCCCCCCCCAAAAAAAAAAAAAGCTGAGCATGCTCACGCGGCTTTTTTCTGAACTGACATAGAAATGAATGGAAAGCATGTCGCTGTTGTGTAATGCACTCTCCTTCACTTTGGGAGGGGGGTTTTCTGGAAATAGGAGCACCTATCTGACATTGGTCACAATATTATAGCGATACGCCACCAATTAAAGAGATGGATATAACCCTTTAAAACATATAGGGACTGTCCAAACGTTGAAAATTTTAAGGCCCCCCCCCCTTCCCCCCCAATTCAGCTATTTCGAATGCTTTTCTTGCTTAACCCAAACTTTGCAGATTACACAATGGGGATGAAAGAAGTTCCATACCAGGCTTTCTTGCAGAAAGGCCCGATGCTATGATTTGGTAGTTGCTTTTAGACTGCAGACTTGTTGTTTAAAAGTCAGCATGCCCTTGCACCATTGCGTAGAAGGGGAAAATGTAATTAATACTCCATGAACCGGCGGTTCTCCTTTCATAAGCAGGAGCTACACAAGACGTACATGCACAAGGCTGCCAAAGAAAACTTCTTTCATGGTTTTAAAGCTAAGCTGTTACCGCGGAGCACGCCGCTCACATGCTGAATGCCACAGAAGTGCTAATTAATCTAACACGAGGAGATATAAATAGGGGCTTCTCGGGAGGAGGAACAGTAGGAGATGGGGGGGGAAAAAAATCATCTGCTTTCCAATTAATTGTTGGGGGGGTTGGAGGAAGTAAAATCATTTACATCACAGATCATGCTGGCGGGGGAAGGAAACTCGGGCCTGGATGGAAGGAGCAAAACGCATGTCTGCCAGGAGACTGCAACCATTTCTACTTACAAATGGCTGAAGTCTTACCATGCATAGTCATCTCAAGCACACAGGACGCGCCTATGTTAAAGTGATGGACACCAGAGAGAAGAGCAAGACTGCATATGTGGAAGAATATATGGAATATTTATAGGGCATAAGAAATAAACATTTAAAAGGGGATTTCTGAGATTTTTATCCTCTGGATAGGCCATCAGTATCTGACTGGTGGTGGTCCGATACCCAGGATGCCCGCCGATCAGCTGTTTGAGAAGGCACCGCCAATCCTGTGAGTCCTAAGGCCTTCTCTCTGGTTTTCCTAGGCCGAATGACGACACGTTCATGTGTCACACGGCCTAGGAGCAGCTCAGCCCCTTTCAAGTGAATGGGGCTGAGTGCGATACCAAGCACGGCCACTATAATATGTATGGCGCTGTGCATGTCCAAAAGGTCATTAGTGAAAAAATCCTGGAAAACCTCTTTAAGGAATTGTCCCACAAAACACACGAGTCACCTATCCTCAGGATCTGTTCCATAATCTTTGAATGGAGCGAGCACGTGCTCAGTCATTGTTCCATTCAAACTTCTCCTGTGATTGTGCAGTGAGGAGAAACAGGGGCTGAGTGTTTAACGACCCGATCCTGGTTTTGGATTACAATTTTTGACCAAACCTTCTGTGAATAAGGCTTTAGGAATTAGCAATAAAAGCAGCAAATTAAAACTTTGCTACTAAAGCTTTTCTTTATCATTTCTGCCAAAAGCATCGCAGAGGCAAAATGAACGAGGAATAAGAAAGCCTCATCAACGACTTCATGCTTTTAATTGGTTCTACATACGACCACCAGAATTTTTTTTTTTTTAAGTCAGCTATTCCTTTACCTGGGATTTCGCCAAGGCTGGAAGTAGAGCAACTTCTACAATGACCTGTGCTCGGACCGTCAGATGCTGTAAAGTTGCTAGGATCTAGAGGGAAAAGGTATGAAACGATATTAGCAGAACGCCGCAACAGGAGGGATGTACCTGGATCAATGTAATGCGATGGACTTGGATCACTTGATCTAATTTACACTCCTCAACACTGAAATTGCAACACCAGGAAGGACAAGCCGGTTATCGTCTCCTATGACAAACTGAGATATGAGATTGTGCAATGCCTCTTGTTAGTCCACATGCCGGTTATCGTCTATCCTTAAACTGAGAGGACTTGGTCTATCACTCTGGCAGATGACTACGTTCCTAGGCCGAGATGTCAGCACGGTTCTAAGCTGCGTGTCCCGGTGGTTGGGAGAACAATGACGAACTGGAATAACAGCAAGAGGTGCAGAGAGGAGAACCTCTGCCCGGACAGATCGTCTGATTGGAAGAATGGCTTGTAGCGATCCATTCTGTACTGCAAGCGAAACTGTCACATCCTAAGCCTAGGGCGGCAAACAGCATCTACACAAATCATTAGAAGGCATCTGTACAACATTGGGCAACACGGGTTCTATTGGTCTTATGACACTGCTTTTAAAAGCCATCATGGCAAGATGGTAACGGAGGCTGGAATGGAGGTCTATCCTCTTTGGCGAGGAGTCTCACTTTTCTTTCCGACACAGTAATAGCCAGAGATTGATCTGGAGACAACGTGAGCAGTGTATTGAAGAGGCCTTCACAAGGGAATATCACACCGCTCCAACTCCCAGGATTATGGTGTGGGGTGGGGGTGGCACAATGTACGGCAGCAGGACCACTTTAGTCTTCATTTCAGGTACTAACAGCTTGGCATTCCATTGATTTGATTGTGGAACCAGTGGTCTGGTGATTTCTTCAAAAGGTCCCAGGAGCTGTTTCTCAACAGGATAACGCTAGGCCGCATGTTGCTCGTGCTACTGTGAGCAGCCTGCATGGTCTAAACCTGCTACCATGGCCTGTAGTGTCTCCGGACTTGTCTTCAATCAAGCACATCTGGGATGTCATTGGTCAGCAACTGCAAAGAGAGCTGCCAGCAGCAGATCTTCATGATTTCCGTGCCTCGTGCATTCATCCTGGCAGAACGCTCCTCAGATAACCATTAACAAGCTCACAATTTGCCACCAACTTTTTTTCTCTGCTGCAAGATAATTGTTTCTGGTGTTCTGTGGTTATATGTATTGCTCACTACATTAGAAAAATGAACTTTCTTGCACATTGTTTGCATTTATTCTTTGCAATTCCAAGAACCCCACTACACACAGTATGTCAATGGATACGCAAGAGTGGAGACCACAGACAGCACACCTCTGACATGTGAAAGAGGCCGAAAAGGTGAAAGGGCAGTGCTAGGTTGTGTTTGTGTTGTTTCTCACACTTACCAGACATAACATATAAGGCTAGTTTCACACTAGCGTTCGGCTGTCCGCTCGTGAGCTCCGTTTGAAGGGGCTCACGAGCGGACCCGAACGCTTCCGTCCAGCCCTGATGCAGTCTGAATGGATGCGGATCCGCTCAGACTGCATCAGTCTGGCGGCGTTCAGCCTCCGCTCCGCTCAGCAGGCGGACACCTGAACGCTGCTTGCAGCGTTCGGGTGTCCGCCTGGCCGTGCGGAGGCGTGCGGATCCGTCCAGACTTACAAAGTAAGTCAATGGGGACGGATCCGTTTGAAGATGCCACAATATGGCTCAATCTTCAAGCGGATCCGTCCCCCATTGACTTTCAATGTAAAAGTCTGGACGGATCCGCTCAGGCTAATTTCACACTTAGCTTTTTTTTGCAAATATAATGCAGACGGATCCGTTCTGAACGGAGCCTCCGTCTGCATTATTATGATCGGATCCGTTCAGAACGGATCCGATCGAACGCTAGTGTGAAAGTAGCCTAACGGAGTTTACATTTATAAAAAATAAAAATAAAAACAGCGCCCTGGCCTCATTGTCTCCTGTCATACTGCTGCACGCCTTGCGATCACGCTGATAACGCAGTGTTACACATGATCATTGTGGTTCTATTAATATCTGCTCATGTCACACTTACAACATCTTCGCGGACACCTGTAGTCACGCTGCTACAATTTAACAAGCTGCAAACATTGCTGAGAGAGTGTTGCTCAGGAGGCACTCTCCAGATGTAAGAAACTCGGCACCATCGATCTTGGTTGTCCAGGATTTTTATATTGACTGCCTATCCTTACAACTCCTGGCACTCCCGCCATTCAGGTGTCTGAAGAGACTAGTGCCGGGCCTCCTCCTAGGCCATGTGACATCAAGTGAATGGGGCTGAGCTGCAATACAGTGGACGGCGCTGTGCTTGGTAAGCTGTGAAAAGGCCGCTGCACTCACCGGAGCTCCGCAGTCTCTTCAGACAGCTGACAGGCGGCGGTGCTGGAGTTGGACCCCCACCATATTGATTACCTATCCCAGTGATGGCTAACCTCCGGCACTATGCTTGCAGCGTTTTTCTGTCTGCGATGGGAACGCAACCAAATGGAACGGAATGCATTTTGGGGCATTCCGTTTCGTTCAGTTTTGTCCCCATAGACAATGAATGGGGACAAAACTGAAGCGTTTTCTTCCGCTATTGAGATCCTATGACGGATCTCAATAGCGGAATTGAAAATGCTAATGTGAAAGTATCCTAAGCTGTGACCATCATTTATTGCGAATGGTGAATCCTGTGGCCAGTGTGAAAATAGGAATATTTTTCCATACTGTAGAATGACATGGAAAAAGAAAAAAACTATGGGCCAGATAAAAACATCATTTAAGCAGTAGATCATTTTCTGATGGAACATTCCCTTTAAGTTACGGAAACCAGAATGTGAGCCCCCTGGGTAGGGACATGTGTGAGTGTGCAGACCTACAGAATATGTTACTGCAACATAAAATCAATCAGAAATCGGAGACATGTAAAAGGCTCCAGATCCTTTACACCCGCGCTCGTCGTTGTTTCTCATCCTCTTGTGTAATACGATAGACTAACAAGTGGCCCAGAGAGCTGCAGCGCCACTCTGTGACAGGATCATCTTACTACAGGCAACACACATCGGGCCTAACCTACAAAAGGTGGCTAGATGTTTCACTATCCTGAATGGGATAACAGGACACCCTACTGACATTTTGCAGTTAAACACAGCATGTCCGGTAGGTGACTGATTTGCTATTGTTCTTTATGTTGCGGTTTCAACATTGGCAAGAACTGCAGCAATGAAAACTGACTGTAACAAGATACAGTATAGCAATGCAGCGCATGTATTTACACGCATGTTAATGTTGTCGATTAAAGGGGTTATCTAAGATCATGATACTTCTGACCTCTCCTCTGGATAGGTCATCAATATCAGATCTTGGGATCAAACACCCGACACCCCCTCTGATCAGCTGTTTGAGCAGGCCATAGCGCTCTAGTGAGTGTCAGGGTGTCTAGGACATGTGACTGGAGAACATGACATCACTGGATTCGGCGGTCTTCAAACTGTTGATCGATGGAGGGTAGCGGGTGTCAGACCCCTGACGATAGGATATTAAGGACCTAGACTGACGACAGGCCTTTAATATCGAAGTTCTGGAAAAGCCCTTTAATCGATTATTATAAGCCACTATAGCATCATAACGGATTCACAGACGCACCCAGAATCCCTGGATCCTGATCTGGCTGGAACTCAGCAGGCTTCTCAGTCCGATCCAAGTGGTCCTCTTCAATAGACATACTGTTCATCGGTCTTCTGACGCTCTTAGCGTTTCCAGTGCTTGAGGTCAGGCTGGCTACTGACAATAAAGGAATGGCCTGGCTCTCCTGTTGAACAAATTAAATGCACATTAATAGGATTACAAAAGTTTGCTGAGTTGTTTCAATTAAAGTGACAGTAACTACCGGTAGTCGCCTTTGCTTAATTGTGTGCACAACAGACCTACGGCTGGCTGTCCGGCATAAGCCCCCTCTTCCCCATTATAATAACATTTTCTGGGCAGCACTGTACTGTGAAAGCGCCATGCTGCCAATACATGGAGATAGCTGTCGGCCAAGAGCTCATCTAGGCTAACAGTCCACTCCCTGAGCAATGTTATTGGGAATGCTTCCTTTATAAGCGGTAGTGAAACCATAATCACTTACAGGGGTAAGGGAAGATTTTAAACCCTCACCCCCAGCATCATTGCCTCAGTTTAGATCAAGAACTGTCCTGAACTGAAGGCTACAAAATGTGCAAGGCATAAGAAAACTAAAAGATCCAACAAAAACACATAAATGGGACAAACCGATTCAGAGACGAGGTGTGAAGCAGAAGGAGCACAACACAATTGATCTAGAAATCCCAAGAATTTGCTCATTAGCTAGGATGGAGATATGGAGGAATTTGCGAACATATGTTCGGCCAGACACCATGTCTATTTGTGGAGCTCTAATTGGCTGTTTGTTCATTTTTAGAGCCGGCGAGGGACGAATTTGCAGAAAAGTGAGACAGAGACAGTAGATAGGACGACTAGATTTGCTCCATTAATTTCAACTACGAGAGAGAAGAGGTGGTAAATCATACCTGAAGTCTGGATCAATCAGGCACACAAAGGTCTGTTCAAAACAGGACTTTTAAGGTTACATTCACACAACAAGAAAAAAATAAAAATAATAATGTCCGTCCATTTTTCATGGCCTTTTTTCAACCATCATTAAAAACGTATTAATTCAAAAAAAATTTTATCCCAACCCCTGCTGTGTCTTAGTATACATAACGTCTCCAGTACGATTTATTGCCCGTTAGTGCCCACCAGTATTATTAATGCCCCATTAGTGACCCCAAGTATTTCTAACGCCCCCATTAGTGCCCCCCAGTATAAAGAATGCCCTTACTGGTTGCCCCGATAGGCGCATTCCTGTCTAAATGGCCATTGTAAACAGTCTCACTGATTTCAATGGGGTCCTACTTTTGGACAGTCGTCATTCACTGGCTCTTAGAAAAGCGGCCATGTGACTAGCCCCACTGCCTTTAATTAGTTCAAAAAAGGTCTGTGTGCCGGCTGTTACAAAAACAGTTGCCACATGGCCATGTAGGAATATTTTTTATTTTATAGAATTTACTGGCATGGGACAAATTTGGAAATACCTCATCCAACCCTTTAAAAATAAAGAAATAAAAAAAAAAAAACACCTGGAAAACTATCGCTATGGTTGAAACCAAGTTTGCTTGCATTTGTCTGGTGGAAGGTTGCAAAAAAAAAAAACAACACCACACACTAGGTGCCCTTAGTCTGTCAGTATGTGTATATAAACTCTTGGTGCTCTCTAATCTCCCTTGTGGTTTGTAGCTGTGAGGAGATGACATCATACAATGTCTATTATTCTGATGTAGGGCGGCGCTGTACCTTATTCCCTTCTTCCATACCTGTAAAGAGCAGAGAGCACTGTCCTGGCATCTCTGGGCTCTTTCACACGAGCGGATGCTGTGCGTGTCATCCGCAGTGTGAATGACAGCCAAGACCCGCACTGGACAGCAGAGACACGGAGCATTAACATGATTGATAATGCTCTGTGCCTCTCTGTGATCTTTTAACTACAAAATCACAGTGACAACTTTATCTCACTGTGATTTTGTAGTAAAAAGATCAGAGAGAGAGACGGAGGATTATTAATCATGTTAATGCTCCGTGTCTCTGCTGTCCAGTGCGGGGCTTGGCTGTCATTCACGCTGCAGATGACACACACGGCATCCGCTCATGTGAATCAGCCCTAAGGGGCTACTCACCGAGTTGAACAGCTCTGTAGTCAAACCAAGGTAATTATGAAGAGCCAAAAATGTCACTCTTTGCAGCCGGACCATGATGATCTGGGAAACATGGGTAAAAGAGAATTAATAGTCATTGGTTTTGAGACTAAAGCATACCCAGTTAGTATTCACAGTCAGACACAGATTACTTATTAAAATGTGATACGATCTAGTATAGGTTATGATCTCTAAAGACTTCTGGTAGAATAATACATTTACCCAGGTGAAACAACCAGATTAAGGGTCCATTCACACGATCACATCCGTTCCACAATTTTGCAGAAGGGGAGCGGACCCATTCATTTTCAATAGGGCCGCAAAAGATACGGACAGCACACCATATGCTGTCCGCATCCACACTTTCTTTCTGCGGCCCCACAAAAAAATAGGGTATGTCCTATTCTTGTCCGCAGCCACGGACAAGAAAAGGCATTTCTATCATAGTGACGGCCACGTGCGGTCCACAAAATGTGGAACACACATGGCCAGTGTCCTTGTTTAGCGGATCCGCAATCTGCAGACCGCAAAACAGTTGCGGACGTGTGAATGGACCCTAATAGGCATTGGGGGTACAACTCCTTTGTGAAAGAAATGCAAGAGGTGAGAAGCAGTGAACGTTTGCTGGAAGATAATGGAAGGGAGGGCAGAGAGGACAGATAAGGGTCTATTCACACCAAGTTATGGCTCTATGCTGGCAAAAAAACTGATTGAGTACATGCCAAATGTATCCCTAAGGCTCTATTTACTAGGTGGAGGCAAAAAAAGTGTCCTGTTGGAGCAATATCGGTATACTAGACTATTCCATACAATGGTATACAATGTGGTGTATAATATATTTATATATATATATATATATATATATATATATATATATATATATATATATATATATATATATTTAAAGGCAACAGGCCCCTAAGCATGGGTCTACACATATCTCATAGAAAAACTTAGTATGGGCCCCTACCCCTATGCTACTAATTTGTCAAACACTCCCAGGCACTGCAGAATGCAAAGCACAGGATTTCAGGTGCATCTTTTTTTTTATTAGCAGAGAAAATTTTAAGAAGAGAAAAGTCACCCTCTGACTTCTGTGTCAGAAAAAAGGAAAAGGTGTGTCAAAAACATGGCGCTCATCCTGAACAGCAAATTTCTCAAATGGATTTACACCAGACAACTGGCATAAATATATAAATTCTTCTTCACATGTTACAAAGCTGTCTGCCTGCAGCTACCACTAGGGGGAGCTCAAGGCAGAGGAGTTTATACAGTGCAACGTAAGCCATAATAATGTCTTTGCACTGAGCTCCCCCTAGTGGCGGCATGCAAATGTTGCGTTTTTATCACAGACTATGGAAAGAGATCAGCAAGGTAACAGTAAATGTAGAAGTCACAGAAGTAGACTCCCTAATCTACACACTTAATCAGAACAAGATCCTCAAATCTCTAGCTGGGGTAAGTGAAGATAGTGGGTCCCAGGGTTACTTTTCTATATACCTTTCTTGCAACTCGGGGGACATAAGTCTATGTAGGGTCCAATAGTTTATACCCCGACACAATAATATAGGGTACAATAATCACCTGCACCACTCTCACAAGTGTCTCCGGGTATTTGATAAACACGTCTTGGAAGGCATTTGCAGGAAGTCTCAGGATGGTGGATGCTGTGGCAGCCCTGGCTGATACGGTCTTGTAAGGAGCCGGATGCCCCTGAGGAGAAAGCAATATATATTGATATGGTAAGGTAAAAGGCTGCTGGCTCTCGGTATCCATCATGGTGATAACAAACCTGCCAGTTCCACTACAAAAATCGTCAAAACCTTAGTAATATTTGACTGCACAAGCTGCATCTAAAGACATTGTGAAAAGAGAAGTCGGTGTGTGATGACATAGTTTTAATACAAACCAGTCGCTAACAAGCCCTCAAATCAACAGCCAGCCACCCTCCCCCAACGTAATGCAATATTAAACTACAATACAGAACCAGGCTCTTGGAAATTGAGAAAAAAATTACTTTTCTCAGGGCAAATCAACAGATAATTTAGAAGGCGCCCAGTGAGCGGAGGGTTTCAATCCTCATAGAATCTGCTTATCTAACGCTGCGAGGAACAGTAATCATTCCCGCTTTCATTTATTATTTCTGGGAAAAAAACAAAACAAAAAAAAAAAAAAACACAAAAACACAACACCGCTGACAAATATCCCAAGGGCAGGAATAATGAAAAATCATCGAGAGTATCAATTAGGGCTGCAGTAAACGATTATTTCAGTAATAGAGTATGCTATCAATAATTTTTTACGATTAATCAAGTATTCTAATAAGAAAAAAGTAATTAATAGACTGTTTTCCTTTATAAAAACTCACAGACCCCCTGCCATCAGTCCCCAACACCCTTCTTTCCCCCCTGTGTGATCAGCCCAAGTGCTTGAGCTCCCCCCAGTGCCATCGGCTCAACTATCCCCCAGTGCCATCAGCTCTCCCCCTCGCCAGAGCCAGCAGCTCCTCCCCCTCCCTTGTGCCAGCAGCTCTCCCCCTCGCCAGAGCCAGCAGCTCTCCCCCCTCCCTTGTGCCAGCAGCTCTTTACCCACCCCAGAGCCAGCAGCTCTCCCCCTCCCTTGTGCCATCAGCTCTTCACCCACCCCAGAGCCAGCAGCTCTCCCCCCTCCCTTGTGCCAGCAGCTCTCCCCCCACCCCAGAGCCAGCAGCTCTTCACCCACCCCAGAGCCAGCAGCTCTTCACCCACCCCAGAGCCAGCAGCTCTTCACCCACCCCAGAGCCAGCAGCTCTTCCCCCACCCCAGAGCCAGCAGCTCTTCCCCCACCCCAGAGCCAGCAGCTCTCCCCCCGTCCCTTGTGCCAGCAGCTCTGCCTCCGGCCCTTGTGCCAGCAGCTCTCCCCCCGTCCCTTGTGCCAGCAGCTCTCCCCGCCCTGGCCAGTCCCTTGTGCCAGCAGCTCTCCCCCCGTCCCTTGTGCCAGCAGCTCTCCCCCCGTCCCTTGTGCCAGCAGCTCTCCCCCGTCCCTTGTGCAGCAGCTCTCCCCCCGTCCCTTGTGCCAGCAGCTCTCCCCCCGTCCCTTGTGCCAGCAGCTCTCCCCCCGTCCCTTGTGCCAGCAGCTCTCCCCCCGTCCCTTGTGCCAGCAGCTCTCCCCCCGTCCCTTGTGCCAGCAGCTCTCACCCCGTCCCTTGTGCAGCAGCTCTCACCCGTCCCTTGTGCCAGCAGCTCTCACCCGTCCCTTGTGCCAGCAGCTCTCACCCGTCCCTTGTGCCAGCAGCTCTCACCCGTCCCTTGTGCCAGCAGCTCTCACCCGTCCCTTGTGCCAGCAGCTCTCACCCGTCCCTTGTGCCAGCAGCTCTCACCCGTCCCTTGTGCCAGCAGCTCTCACCCGTCCCTTGTGCCAGCAGCTCTCACCCGTCCCTTGTGCCAGCAGCTCTCACCCGTCCCTTGTGCCAGCAGCTCTCCCCAGTTGGGTTGCTATGACGCTGTGCACTCCTTAGTCGCACCAACTTACCTTTTCAGCAGGGGCGCCGCAAACACTACATCGTTCTGCGCTGCTCTGCGTCTGACATCACACAGCGCGTCAGGTCACGGCGTGCGAACGTCAGGAGGTCAGAGCGGCGCGGAACCATGGATGTGCTGTGGAGGGTCTGGAGGCCCCCGGCTGGAAAGGTGACTACTGCAGGCCAGCGGGAGACCATGGAGCGGGAGTAATAGCAAGCACTTCACTCCCGCTCCGTGATCACGTGACACACACGAATCTTCGATGCAAAAAATTTGCATCAAGGATTTTTTTTGTGTCGAATTGCTTGATTCAAATCGAGTAATCGTTTCATCCCTAGTATCAATACATGTTGGATGTCCGCAGAAGCAGAGGCCGGGTACTGCCAATTACTCATCCTTTTTTTTAAATGCAACTGCTATAAAATGCAACTGCTACCAAATGAAGCAGCGAGAGGAGCGCCACGTTTGTGGCGTTGTGTGATCGCATGTAGATGTATAACATTACCTTTTCTTGCCCATATTCATTGGGGGACACAGAAACCATGGGTATAGCTATGTCCTCTAGGAGGCGTTGACACTAGTAAAAGCTGTTAGCTCATCCACCAACAGCTATACCCCCTCCAGCCTGAGGAGGAGCTTCAGTTTTTTCCTAGTGTCAATATGAGGCAAGACCTCCCTGCTCTGCAGGGAAGCTCCTGAAGATTTTTTATTTTAATTTTTTTCCTTCGCCTCCCTGTTCTCCCAGGGTTGAGTTGCGCCAATGCTGGTCACCTGTACTGCTGCCTCCCCCACAGAAGACAAGGTGGATCAGGGCAGCCTCGCTCCCCTGCATCCTGCCAGCCAAGGGGTCACCTAGGTCCGCCAAAAAGACCCTCCCGCCATATCAGAATCCTGCCACTCCGGTGCCAGCTGCTGAGGAGGTGACCCTGCTGGAGAAGGTGACTTATGGGCCCACATAGGGAGGGTGAAGAGAAGAGGATGAAGATGAGGTGAGTACACGGGATTAGGTAAGTATGTTTTATCCCTCTTCCCCCTCCATAGTTTTCTAGGGTTGGGGACCAGGAACCAGACACAAGGCTTTATTTATAAAAACTAGAGGGGTTTTCTGCCGCAGGATATGGGGCGGACTTGCTGCTGTTAATGGGGCCTCACTAGGTTCTGCCAAGTATGAACAGCAGACTGGATCTGAGGGCCCTCATTAGGTGGCAGCAGATCTGTGCTACACTATGTTGTTGTAGCACCAGGACCCCCTCTCATTTCTCCTCTAGGCTGCTGGCTACACGGCCACTTAGGGGGTTAATACCATCCTCGCAGGCGCTGCTTACTCGGCCGGCCGTGGTGTCCCCGCCGGTCCCGCAGCTACCACCATCCACCCTATCGGGAGTCGGCACCAGCAAGCGCCGCTCCGGAAGAGACGGCGTCCACAGGGTTAACGCCTGTATGATGCCGGCCGCCGCAAGGAATTTCGGCCCGCGATCTTCCCAGTCTGGGGTGACATCACCCGGCAGGTGGGCGCAAGCGTCCGCTTCTGCTCTCTGTCCCTCTGCGCCCCGGCTGACCGACAGCTCCCGGACGGCCGTGAGCGAAAACTTAGGCCCGGCCGCAGCTTCATCCGCTGCGGACCGGGACCGAGCTCCGAACGACAGGCAAGGAAGGGAGCGGAGGAGGTCCCTCACTCCCCCAAATGCGATCCGCTAGTGTCAGGGTACTTAGGGGGTTACTCACATCTCTGGACAGGGGGTGGGGGTGCGCTGTGGCGTGAATTCTTCCCGCCTCACTTTCCCTCTCCCACAAGCCGCTAGGCTCCGCCCCCGGTCCTCAAAACAGCTTAACCCTTTCTGGACAGCCACCTCTGAAGCCGGCACCAGATTATCTGAGATCTTATCTTCAGTGCAATGTGCCTTAAACGTTAACCCCTTCCTGCCTCTCGGCCCACTTGACGCTGGGCATCCTAGTTTCAAAATAAATAAAAATGTGCGTTCATATGGCCCCCCTCATCACCGCAGGACCACCCTGTCTGTGTGGTACCAGACTGGGCCCGTGTCCTATAGCGGACAAAGGAGGACCTCTCATAGTTCCCAATCCGCCCTCCTGGGTCGTTGGGGGATATTCCTCCACATGCGCAGATCCAGGGAGGACAGCTGAAGTATTCCCAATCTACTCTCTGGGTCGTGCGGTTGATAGTTCTCCAGCGCACTCCAGTACAGGAACTCTGGATTCCCAATCTGTCCTCCGGGGCCTTTTGGTTGATAATTCACCACCAGTGCGATCCGCTTGCAGAACCTCAGAAATTTCCCATATCACAGTCCGGGGTGGTCTGGTTGATAATCCCCCACCTGCACGATCCAATGGAGAACCTCTGGAAGTTCCCACTCCATCCTACGGGGTCATTTGGTTGATAAGCTCCACCTACGCAATCCGGTGGATTCCCACTCCACCCTCTGGGTCGTTGTTTGATATATGCCCACCGACGTGGCCTACAACTGCCACAGGCAGAACTGCGCGCAAGCGGGTCAGAGCAGAACATTCTCTTCGGTCACCTGCACACCCTCAAGGCGCACCCTTCCATTCCTGGAGAGGTTCGGTCCGAGGGGGGAAATCAGTGATTCGGGCTCTAACTCAAATCCATTGCAATATTCCAAGACAGCGTCCACAGTAGCCAGCAGTTCTTGTCGTCTGCATTACCCTTTTCCTTAGGTGGAGTATTTGCACTACTACTGGATGCAGTACTCCCTTGGATATTACCTCTCTCCATTGGGGTCTAACCGCACTAGAACTGTTTCAGTGCTGGCAGTAGGCATTCCCCCTTTTAGTAGGTGGCGGAACTGCTTTCCCACTGGGGACAGTACTTACTGTATGCATTAGCTTCTTACATTGGTGGCGCTATGGCATTATCCCTGGTTCAGTGTTTACTGTATGTCTTACCCCCTTACGTAGGTAGGATATTGATACGGGACACTCCATATGCCTTGCTTTTTCCGTAAGAGGTGTACTCTCTCTACTTGGATTCAGTTCCTGCTAGATGCATTACCGCACTCAATGGTGGAGTACTGTACTCGTGACGAGTGCGATGACGTCAGCGAATGTCCTATTGCAGGTCCTTCAAGAAGAACAAAGAAGAGGATCCCGGCTGCGCGATGGATGAGGGGAGTTATGTTTTTATTTTTTAACCCTCAATTGACATTATACTTAGCATCCTGTATTAAAGAATGCTATTATTTTCCATTATAACCATGTTATAATGGAAAACAATAAAATCTACAGAACACCAAACATCAGTGAAGAAGTCCGGGTTCAGGTCTCGGTACCACATTCATTTTTTTTCTCACGTGCGTGCAAAACGCATTGCACTCGCGAGAAAAAAAAAAAAACTGAACGGAAATCGCCTGCCTACTCGCACGATTTTCTCTGAACGCACCTGCATCGAATCCAGCCATCACCTGCGACGCCCGTGTGAAAGAGGCCTTAAAAGTGCAGCAAACCCTTCAAACAGCTAATCAGCAGGGGTGCTGGACGATCTGATATTGATCGTCCAGCACCTGAGGAAAGGTCAAAATGTGACACCACTGCACAACCCTTTAAAAGGGATACTTCTGTCTAAAAGGTGTAATAAAAATTTTTGGGGAGGATTTGTGGTTGCATTTTCCTTTTCAGTTCAGCAGTACTATACCATTGAAAATTAAACACAAAATAATGTCCATCAGTAGCAGCCAATACAAGTTATATGCAGAGTAATCCTCATGATGATAGTAGGTGTATAACTGTGACAGCTCTACTGTTCTCTTCATACAGTAGGCCTAGATAAAGATGCCCACAGAAGAGCATTGCGCACATGTGTGATGCTCTAATTCAGACATAACCCCTTCCTGCCCTAACAGAGTTATGTGAGACTGTTGGCCACACTGAGAGGCGAAACATGGAGAAATTACAGAACTGGGACAGAAAATACATAGAGTGACTATACCAGTGCATTGGTTGTCTCTACTATTGCAGCTTTGCTTCATTGAAATGAATGAGGCTGAGCTGCAATACCAGTTTACTGGTGTAGTACTGTTTCTTGAAGAAAGCAGCGATGTCTTTTTTCATATACAGCGACCCATAGTCATTTCATCTGATCTTGCACATTAGGTACGGGAAGAGCTGAACTCACGGTGATGACATCAAGGATGCTGAGCAGACTGTGTACGCTCTCTCCGGCCAAAACTTCTTTCACCACCATCTCCTTCCCATCCTGGAAAAAAAACAAAAAAAAACATGAAAGACACTCATATATATACAGTATATATGTGTCACAGAAACCGGAAACGCATGCTATGCATCAGCACTAACCGAAATGTCAATAGGGCCCTATACTAGTGATGAATGAGCCGATTCGTCTCATTAGCAAGAATTCTTCACCTGTGAGGGGATGTCCCCACCTGCCTGTTGATTAACATCTCATCCAGTCCTGACAATCTTGGTCCAAGTAGAAGTGCAGCTCTAATTCAGCTTTGGAAGCACCAACTGTGCATACGTCGCTACATTTCTGGGTAGTGGCACATGAACAGTGGCTGCTCCCAAAGTCAAACTTATGGCACCGCAATTCAATTTGCTTATCCTTAACCCCTAAACACCTGATGGTCAGGTGGGAAACGCACCTATATGACTAGGATATGTGTGAGATGAAACATCCCCTTTAATAATTTAGCCATAAAAAGTGTACTTACACTTTCCTGAATGCATACTTCCAGAATCCCATCTTGGACTACATAAATACTGTTATCCAACTGTCCTGGGCGGAAAATGTACTCTCCTTCGTGAAGCTGTACGAACACCATGTGTTTGCAGAGTTCAAGGAACAAAGGTTTCTCAAAATGACCCAGAACTCTGCCAAAAAGGACAAAGTGGCAATTAATCACAGACAATTATAACATAAGATTTGCTAACATGGCTGCAACCTCTCCTAATGACACATAAAACAGCCAAAAGTAAAGTAAAAGAGTAGAAATAATGGAAGCATTTAGTCAAAGTATGTCCTAAAGCAACCGTGACAATACTGTAAGTTGCCCAATAAGTGCTCAAAAATAGATGCCAGAAAATCAGAAATTTGCAATTCTCTTGGGATAATTTGCAGGTTACCTTACAAATTTTTTTTTTTACAGAGCCCAAAAGGTTTTTAGAAAAATGTAAAGTTCAATGTCCCTATTAGAGAGCAGTTATCCATCTCCTGACACATGGGCATTATTGAAATGCAGCAATTTATGTTCATTAAAAAGGTCAGAGCTCGCTATTAAAGTTGTAGCAGCATTTGGTAATGTTCGTGACCATGAAAAGAGTAAGAAATGTGCGACGAAGGCTTAATGCACGGGGCAGCAGAACCTGCACAGAACGGACAAGAGGTCGTCACGTAGTACTCACCGTACGTTCTTCAGCATGTACAACACCTCCGAGGGCAAATGAGAATTTTTAACATCAAATTCTGTAAGATCAGCTTCCAAAAGGGAAGGAGGAGGCTCTTTCTTCTGTAAGGTGGGATATTCCTTCTTAAAACGAAGTATTCTATATTTAAAAAAAAAAAAAAAAAAAAAAACACAAAAAAGCATAAAAAGAACAAATATATCCCTCTAAAAGTGGATTAAACAGAGTTCTTTGTCATGTGTGCTGTACAATTCCTGTCCGCGTGTGCTCCTAGCAAGTCAAGATTTGTGGATAACGCTTATCTGTGAGTACAGTACACCTGCAATCACATAGGAACTGAGTGTATCATCAAACACCATAATGCAGTCAGTTTGGTTTGGGGGAGCCGCGGCTGACACACACAGATTTCTGGAGTAATCACAGCTGTATGAATCAGCCCTTATAAAGAATACATATGACCATTTCTGACCTCTAGGGGTTAATTATCAATGGGAGTACTGGAACTATTCTATATACCAGTAAGCGTTCCTCAGCTCCAGTCATCAGGGCCCCCCACCTGCCAGTCAGGATGTGAGAATATCCCACCGAATAAATACCTGTGGTAAGTCCTGATGCATTGACACCAATTATATTACCCGCTCAATATGAAGGAAATCCTGAAAATATGATCAACAGGTGAGGACTAAGGACTGGAGGTGAGGAGCACTGCTGTATGCCATGCTCGTCCCCTCCATGTCCCAATATGGTGTACTTCTTCCTTACCTTTTAGCCAGCGTCAGGACCTTCACCCGTTTCCTCACTCGTGGTCTTGAAACGGTATTGCCACCCACCAGAGTGTTCGGCAGAGTAGTTACCTGCAGAATACCACAAAGCCATCACTGTCTTG
This sequence comes from Bufo gargarizans, assembly GCF_014858855.1. Classification (NCBI taxonomy): domain Eukaryota; kingdom Metazoa; phylum Chordata; class Amphibia; order Anura; family Bufonidae; genus Bufo; species Bufo gargarizans. The sequence goes on along the minus strand of NC_058090.1, from coordinate 13,595,684 downwards.
CAGCACACAATAAAGTAGCTTAGACTAAGCTAACAATAATAAGAAAATAAATATATATAAAAAATAAAAAGGCTAACCTGCTCCAAATAAATAGAACTAGGAAACTTTAGAAGTGATTTTTGTATGTATATTGTTGAATAGTCTCCCATAGAATCCCTAACATATACTGTATGTCTGCAAAAGGGGAGTGCTTATGCCATCTGGTGATCACAAACAGGAACTGCAGAACAGAAATTAATACACGTCCTAGATTTTAACAGTGGCAAATGAAACAGTGATATGACAAGCTATTTTCTAATCATTCTTATTCAAACCTAGTGGGTGAATTATTGCTTATGTAAGGCATCGCAGCGTGAATAACTGGAGCTAATATGTCGTCAGCAGCTGCATCTTGGCATCTGTTGAACACGGTGATGAAGCTCTAATTCCACTAAAGCTTAGGCAGGGTGCCGAATCTCCATAAAGAGACCAGTCTTACACAGAGACTTACTGGAAGTACTCCATGGTATGGAGACTTTTTGCGAATGCTCCAAGAGAAATGAGAACCAACATTCCCGTGTCCTATCCCAAGACGGATTTTGACACACAGGGAGTCACTTCCAAGAGGTGGTGCTGGCGAGATGGTTCTATTCCTTGGGAGACACCTCTTTGCATATTAATTTCCAATAAAAGAAAACCCAATATTAAATCAATACCTTGCGCATGATCTTCCGTCCATAAAACATAACTTTGTCCCTTTTCCGGAACCGATAACGTGGTACCTCCGGCTGCTGCTGTTCTGCAAAGAGAGGCATGAGGAAAAGGTGACTAAGCGGGTTAAGTGTGGGCTGTGACCAAAATGGCATGGCTGTGTAGGACTGTATGCCTCCCAAGAGTCCTAGATCTCCCAGGTCTAATGACTTTTAAGAAATGAGGCAGAACGGGTTAAAAATGATAAAAGGAGCTCAATGATCCAGTGGCGCCGCCGTTCCAACCCTTACTGGGTCCCTTCTGGTCTCCATTTACTGGTCCCTCTTGACCCACAGGAAAAGCAGCTCAGGCAATCACTTACTGCAACAGTGACCCACCTCAGCTAGCGATTGGATGAGCGAGCATTTCCTGTAGGTCGACAGGGACTCAATAAGCATCAAAACGGCAGGGAATCGAGGAGATCAGTGATGCTTCTTTTATATTGATTTTTCAACACATTCCAAACTTTTCCTTTAAAAAAAAATAAAAAATTTAAAAAACACAGATTCTAACTCCTAGACCTATTACATAAGGAAAATCAACCCAGTTAACAAAAGATAATTCCAACAAACAGGATAATAAATCAGTATATTCCCATATGTGCCCCTTACATCCACGGCCACTTTAACAAAAAAATGTATGAAGAGAAGGAAGAGCAGAGCGAGCACAAAAACAAGCTTCACCGATAATGTAACAGCTTTCACACTCACAACATGGCTCTTGCACAAAATAGAAGCAAAACTGCCTCATTTAACTGCAATTTGTGCGCAGATTATGGCACAACTGCATCATTTTGTTGCAACTTTGTGCAGATTGCGACAAAAAAGCTATATTCCTGCAGTGTGAAAGCTCAGATCCTTTAAGAAAACAAACCACAAATGCCCTTTTTTCCCTGGTGCCGTGTGTGACGCTCATGTTTTGGTCGGGGTCAAAGACGCAGTGACGGCCAGTGGGCAGCGAGCACGGAAATGGACAAGAGACGAGGAATCCTGCCTGTGCAAGCGCAGCCACAGAAACCACTACCCACAAGTGGACGTAGGAAAAAAAAAAAAAAAAAGTGACACATGAGAAAGAGGCGCTGCGATAGCTCATGAGAGAAGCGATACTGCTTTGTATCGCCTTGACTGAATTAGCAGGAAAATACCCTTTAATTGCCGCTGGGCACCCCGGGTGAGTGACGGTACAGGGTCTGTGCTGCTGTATCAGTCAGGCAATGTACTTGGTAATTACCAAGTCTCTTGTATTCCCAGGAGATCAGAGATCGCTTCAGCTTGGAAGGATCACGGACATGCTATTTTCATGACCACATAATCACATTATGCTCCCCAGGTCACAGGACCCCCTTCTATGGGCTCAGTTCTACTAATTTTTGTCAGTTATTATGGAACTTTTCTTGCTGATTAAGTTGTAAGTAAAACCAGTCAACCACATTGTCCTTCCCTTTCCATGAAAAAAATAAAGGGAAGGACGGCATAAGAGCAAGGTGATTTATAAGTTGCTGGTAAATTCTTGGCACGACATAAAGCACTTTTGATGATCAAAAGCACCTAACGTCACTACATACACAACAGAAGTGCCTGGCAGAATTAGGTCGACCTTAATGGGAAAATATGCATTAGCTTGAAAGGCTATTTTTCCCACCATTAGCACTGATTGTGTATCATCACATATGACATTATCTGAACACAGAGGTGTCATTGGTGCTCCCAACACACATGGTTTATCCCCTTCTCAAAACAGCACCACTTGCGGCTCCTAAGGCTCTACAAACACTGCGCCCCAGCCTTTTCTTGGCTGTACCACATAATGATTTCTAGCCGTGCATTTCCAATGTTTGCCACTTGTGACACAGTGAGAGGTTTGGTTATGGAAAACAGGTATTTTCCTCCCAGCATGTGCTGCTAGGCTGATTTACAGCCAGGTGAGGTCAAATACCGGACGGGAGTTTAAACGCCAGTCCGGATTTTGGCAGCACCTGGCTGTCCTTAAATAGGCAGCTGGGCTCAGAAGCCACGTCTCTGTGTTAGGATCTGGGAGCCTTGTGTCTGGATGAAGGCTCGATACCTGTTTGGAGTGAAAACAGGTTGGTGCTGCTGTCAGCAAGGACTCTGAGGCAGAATTGTCGCATGGTGTGAATTACCACCAACACCGCAAGGTGACTTTTTGTTTGATTATGACGGCTTGTTTTATCACTTGCCTAAAGTGTGAATAAGACACTGAACTGTTTGATCCAAAGAAGTTGTTGTTGCCTCTATACTGCGTCCGCTAATCCTGTCTACCAGAGCGAGTCCCCACAATTGGTGGAGGATGCGGGAATAAGCAGTGAGGCTGGCGTGAATGCCGATATTTTTGGTTTCTGCATTTTTTAGGCACGGTTGTATGTCGTACATTAAACCAGCTGTATTACAACCAGTGCCCCACAACAAAATGGAGGCTAATCTGCAACAGCGAGAGACAAACCTGTAGCAACGTGAGGCTAATAAGCAGCAGTAGGAGACTAACCAGTTGCTGCTACAACACGTCATGGCTTTGCAGACAGCAGGAGCAACCCCGAGCGTCCACGATGCCCGGAAAGCAGTACGCGCCGCGATTCCCAAGATGACCCCCGGAGACGACATCGAAACCTACCTGGTGATGTACGAGAAAGTGGCCATCAGGGAAAAGCTACCCCGTGACCAGTGGGCTGATGTCGTCGCTCCGTTCCTGGCATCCGATTCCAGCGGGTGTATTTTGACTTGCTGGGCGATCAAGCGGCCGACTACCAAGAAGTAAAGGGTGAGATTCTGGCAAGACTGGGGGTGAATGTGTTGGTCCGGGCCCAGCGGCTGCATCGGTGGGACTTTAAACCGGCAGAGCCTGCGAGGACCCAGTATTATGACTGACTTCACCTCTTGCAAAAGTGGCTACAGCCTGATGTGCTGAGTCCCCCGGCTATGCTGGATAGACTATTAGCAGATATGTTCTGGAGGGCTTTGCCATACCCTCTCCAGGACTGGATCGGTCAGGTGTCTCCTGGCAATACCATTGAGATGGTGGACCGCTATGAAGCTACCAGGAATCTAAAGGAGGGTTCTGTCAGGAGGGGGTCAGCAAACCCAGGAAATCTCCACCCCAGGCCCGGAGATTTAAGCCGATAAAAGCCGCTGGGATATACCCACGGCGGACCTGGCTCCGATAGTCTGCTGGCGGGGTCAGGAGCCTGGCCATGTAAGGGCTGACTGTCCCCATCAGGTTGAGCCCATGGACACTAACTATGGCTACCGTCAGTCGCTATATGCCAGGAGGCTGTGTGCAACAGGTACCCCAGAGTCTCTAGATCATTTGTGCCAGGTGGAAGTGGGAGACACTCTGGTGGAGGCTCTGCTGAACTTGGGGAGTATAGTGACCCTAGTAAGAGCTACCCTAGTGTGGTCCACTGAGTATACCGGCCGGAAAGTCGGGGTGATGTGCATCCACGCAGACTTAATAGACTACCCCACCGTGCTGGTGTCTCAAACTACGGTGGCCGGTAGATGGAACCACGAGGTGGCTGTCGCCACAAATGTACATTATGAACTCATAATAGGGAGAAACTTCCCGGCACTGTGGCCTGCTATGAGAGTGACTGATACCCATGAGACAGGGGTAAGCCTAGCAGAGTGGCCCGGCTCAGGGGGGAGACCAGAACCCTGGGAACCTGAGACCAAAGGGCCAGCAGTAGGGGTGACCGCCACTTCGGTGGAAAAGGGGGAGACAACCCCGCAAGGTGTGATGGTGGGAGACGTGGAGGACTTGCCGCCGGGTCCTGAATTGGCAGACCTCAATGTCTCCGTGAATAATTTTGGTATCGCCCAAAGTCAGGACCCAACCCTATCCCGTGCCTGGGAAAATGTGTTAATAGTAGATGGTGAACCACAACAACCTGGGGCAGAGTCAGTGTTTCCCCATTTTCTGGTTCATCAGGATATGTTGTATCGGGTAAACCAACTACGGGGTGAGCCTATTGAACAGTTTGTGGTCCCCAAGGATTATCGCAAGCTTGTGTTAGATCTATCCCACCAACATGTTCTCGGGGTTACCTGGGGCTGCAGAAAACTCAGGATCATATTCTACAGCGGTTTTACTGGCCCAGCATATTCAAAGAAGTGGAAAAGTTTTATAAGTCTTGTCCGGCCTGCCAGATAACTAGCCCCAAACACATTTCCGTAGTCCCCTAGTACCTCTCCCGATTATCGAAGTACCGTTTGACCGAATAGCTATAGACCGAATAGGCCCAGTACCGAAGTCCGACCAGAGGGCATCAACACATCTTAGTCATTCTAGACTATGCCACTGGGTACCCGGAGGTGGTGCCACTGCGACATACTCATAGCTAAGGAGTTAATGGAGATGTTTTCCCAACTAGGACTACCTAAAGAGGTTCTGACTGACCATGGGACCCCTTTTTTTGTCCGAGGTGATGAGGGAACTGTGTACGTTGCTGCACATAACAACAACTACGGACGTCCGTTTACCATCCGCAAACGGACGGTCTGGTACAAGGGTTTAACCAAACATTAAAAAATATGTTGGGGGAAAAAAAAAAAAAAAAAAAACACACATGCTCGCCGTGCGAGAGGTACCCCAGGCCTCTACTGGGTTCTCGCCCTTCGAACTGCTATATGGCAGACACCCTTGTGGTCTCTTGGACATGGCCAAAGAGGCGTGGGAACAGCAACCCACTTCACATAAAAGTGTCATTGAGTACGTTACCCAGATGCAAGATCGGATAGAGACAGTATTGCCTCTTGTTAGGGAGCATATGGAGGCAGCTCAGCGAGCCCAGAGTCGGGTCTATAATCGGCAGGCTCAGGTCCGGATCTTTAACCCGTGTGATCGGGTTTTGGTTCTGGTGCCGACCGTGAACAGCAAGTTCCTGGTTGCCACAGTAAAAATTGCTGACAGCCTCTCCTCTAAACAGACTCGTGCAGACCGATGCCTCCGAAGTAGGCCTCGGTGCTGTACTGTCTCAGGAAGTCAACGGAGAGGAGCATCCCATTGTCTTCCTCAACCGTAAGCTCACTCCAGCCGACACTAGGTACAGTATAGTGGAGAGAGAGTGCCTGGCCATCAAGTGGGCACTTGAGTCTCTCCGCTATTATTTATTGGGGAGAAAATTCCGACCACTCCCCTCTCAAGTGGATCAGCCAGGCCAAGGACAGAAAAGTTTTCGGTGGAACACAGGGCAGGCCGGTTACAGAGAAACGTGGATGCCCTGTCCCGGGTACACCACTGTCTGGCGTGTGTTCACCCCCTCTGGGGTGACACAGTGAGAGGTTTGATCTGGGAAAACAGGCATTTTCCTCCCAGCATGTGCTGCTGGGCTGATTTACAGCCAGGTGAGGTCAAATACCGGACCAGATTTTAAGTGCCGATCCGGGTTTTGGCAGCATCTGGCTGTCCTTAAATAGGCAGCTGGGATCAGAAGCCATGTCTGTGTGCTGGGATCTGGGAGCCTTGTGTCTGGATGAAGGCTTGCTACCTGTTTGGTGTGAAAACAGGTTGGTGCTGCTATCAGCAAGGACTCTCTGAGGCAGAGTTGCTGCATGGTGTGAATTACCACCAACACCGCAAGGTGACTTGTTTGATTATGGCTGCTTGTTTTGTCACTTGCCTAAAGTATGAATAAAACACTGAACTGTTTGATCCAAAGAACTTGTTGTTGCCTCTATATTGCGTCCGCTAATCCTGTCTACCAGAGCGAAACCCCCCACACACACACACACACACACACACACACTGTACAGGCACATAGTTCCATATGCCACTTATTGATTACTATTGTATAAAATATAAAATATAAACAATGCATTCAAAAGTTTTCACACCCTTTCACTTTTTTCACATTTTAATTCTCCATAAAAGGAGAGAAAAAAAAATGAACGGTAGAAATGAAAGACGCGGCACTCACATGCGCACCGTGGCCATCCCGCTCCCCAGCCTGTGCAGCATGCCACTAAGTAAGCATTAAAGCTTTATGAAGATTTCCAGACCTTGGTGAGTGCCGCGTCTTTCATTTCTACCGTTCATTTAGTTCATCTCTATTCACGCTGAGCACCACGATCCCGGTCTATAGGTGAAGCCGCTGGTCTAAGGACTTTCTGCGTTACAAGGGGCATAGGTGATTCACATGTTTGCGTAGTGCCGCTGTTTTTTACCTGCATCTACCGACCATTGATTTAAAAGGAGAGAAACCCATGGTGTGGCCATCATCCCTGAAACTATTCTCAAGCAGAAACTCTCCAAAAACTTATATGGTCACTGGATGTAAGAATTGTGAAGGTGATATCAGAGAAGGGTCCTATGTGAGCATGGAACTTGGCCTGTTAAGATGTTTTTTAATGAAATAGCTTTTGATTTCTTTAAATGTGACCTCTGAAAGCTTCAAATTCAACAAATGACCATTTTCAGTTTTTTACAACCTATAAAATGTTTGAAACTCTTGTTGTGCAGAATAATCAGCAACAGTGCATTTTGTGCTTTTTAATTTGTGAAAAAAATCCTGTTATCATTGGGAAGTTTGTTCCATAAAACTTGATTTATACTCTGACGGTTGAGGACTTGAAAATTGACCAAAATCAGAGAAAAATATAATTTGCATAATAATTTGGAACGCGATATATGTCCCAAGGAAACGGCCTGAAGACTTATGTCAATGCAAGATTTTAGTTTATCCTTTTCAACAAATTAGCAAAGGTTTTTACTTTCTCATTATAGGAGATTGATGGGGGGGAAAAGCTGGTATTTTTTATATTTTAGCACACGGCTGCAACGTACCAAAATGTGAAAAAAGTGAAAGGGTCTGAAGACTTTCCGAATGCGAATGCATGGTGTATGTGTATATATCAGTGCAGACTAAAAAAAATATCAACCTGAAAAATTTAGGAGCCAAATTTAAAATGCATATAATATAGCTGGGATGCTTAGGAGCATGGGGTTTTCTAAGCTACAGCCCACGCAGTTAAAGGGGTTGTACACACATTTCCATGACCTGTCAGACTAGCCAGATTCACGTTGGTAATCTCTAGGTGCTGGGTCCTGGCTCATTCGCTTCAGGGCCTCTGCTGCAGTGGCATCAAGCCAATCACTGGCCACAGTGGAGATCTGCTCCCCTTGCATCACATGACCATTTGACATAATGCAAGGAAAGCAATGATCAGTCATTGGCTACAACGGCGTCAAATAGGAAGTTTTCATTAAGGGACTCAAGACAAGCAACGGAGGCTGGAAAGCAAATGAGCCGGGACCCCGCACTGGGGATCAGGAAAGTATGATCACCAACAAAGGTCCTGCCAGTCTCAAAGGTCCAGAAATTAGTGTATCCAAACCCTTTAAGGATTTTTTTTTTTTTAGGGGGCTTCAAACCAGTATTCTTCTATATGTGACACAGAATGAATGGGTTAAAATAAACTATCCCCACTGTAACATCGTATATAAGGCCGAAAAAAGACATTTGCCTATCCAGTTCGGCCTGTTATCCTGCACTGCACTCCTTAAAAGGCCAAATCACTTGAGAGTCGCCACTGCAACCAGTGACCACATCAGCAGGCATCACGTGTGGACGGGACCAGCATGACAGTGGGGGGGGGGAGGGTTACATTTAGAAAAAATATATAATGTAACAGATAAAAATATAATACTTCAGGAGCTTTACTCTTTATTCTCAACCCCTCTGCTTGCCTGTCAGTGAATGGTAGGAGACCTCCTCTGGCAGCTGAACTAGCCTGTGCTTAAAGGGGTTCTGCACTTTGTTTAAACTGATTCAAGTGAACAAAGCTCAGCCGCGCCCAGGCAAGTTGATACAAGTCGTGACGTCACTGAGCCAGCGGTAAACAGTGAGAAGGCCGTGGCGCTGCTGGAGCGCCGCTGCCTTCTCAAACAGCTGATCAGCGGGGGTCCCGGGTGTCGGACCCCCGCCGATAAGATGCTGATGATCTATCCAGAGGATAGATCATCAGTTTAAACAAACTGCAGAACCCCTTTAACCCCTTATAGGCTGCTTCAGTGCTATTTTCCCTCTTTTTATTTCTCTGCCCATCACCCACGTGTCAGTAAGGAGCCGTGCACGGACATCGCCCTCCTTTTCTAGAACGTGTGCAGTATAGGCGGCAATCTCTGCTTGTCAATCTGCGTGCCTTGGGACTGCTGAGCGAACCCCTAGGCCGGGGGAGTCTTATTGTTTCATCATTCTGCCAGCAGTAACACAGACTGACGGGAAGGTTGACAGCTGATTGCTATTCCCTATGTGGAAGTGAATACTGGTCTTGTGGAATAAGGAGAATAGATTATATGATTTATGATCAGAAATGGTTACTAGTCTGTGCATTGATAGGATTGCGCTGGTTTCACACCAGAGTGTGCCTGCAGGAGCTCTGTACTGCCAGGGTCGCATAACATTATATTGGATTTATGATGCTATGTAACCCTTACAGTTCTGGAATGTATTGGATAACACTGACAGCATTAGGTCAGTCCAGTACATTCCAGACCTCTAAGGGTTACATAGCATCATAAATCAATGTAATGCTATGCGACCACGGCAGTGCTATGCAGACCAGCACAGTAGATCCCACCGACATACTGTGGTGTTAAAGCAGCACAGCCGGTGCTCATACTTGTTCTTACAGGGTTTACTGATCTCTGGCTTCTCCTTGTGACCTCATGGGGACCCAGTCCTATAAAACACACTAATGAATCTGCATATGGGCGACTCGTCTCGTCTCATCAGCCGTGGACTGTGCGGGGAGCTCTGTGCGGCCCTAGTTGAAATGTCTCCAGCAGCTCAGCTCCATAGCACAGACTTAACTCCAAACTTGCCAGACTGCTGGAAGCAGGAGCACAAGATGCAGGAACCCAAGCCACACCCACCCTCTATGGCGGGTAGCGTGAGGGGCGGAGCTTCACCCAGCAGGAGACGTCTGAAGCGTAGGTCTGTTGGATGAAAGCCTTTTTTTCTTAAAGAGGCAGAGCAGCGGAGGGTCTATGCGCAAATGGCGATAGGACTTACAAAGGCTTATCGCCATTTTGCAATTCTAAGTCGCATTGGCGACCATTTTAGTCGCCATCCGGAGCACTGTATATATATTATATAAATATCAGGGCATGCTTTTTTGCCGTGGCCCACTGTATAGTAGAGCGCAGTCTGCTGAACTTTCCTTTACAGTAGGAGAAAAAGATTTGGAGTGTGCATGAGCACCTAACAATATGTCCGAGTAGGGTTATGAAATAATAAAATAATTGTAACATGCACAAAATACTTACTGGACTGTCGAAATTTCTTGTAGACAATAAACACTACAATCCCAATAAGGGAAAGGGCAACAACGGCTCCGATCAGGATTCCAGTCAGCTGTAGGATTGAGAAAAGAGGGGGAAAAGGGAGTTAAGAGAGAAGACTTCATCCCCAAGGACTGAGCAGTCCACACAAAATATCCGTCAGCTGAAGACTTGACCGGCCAACAGCTGTACCTGCATACTTCACCACAGGACCCAGCGTGCATGTGCTTACAATGGAAATATGGGAATGAGCTGCTGTCGGACCTCTCTGGCAGCAGATCATCACCCACAGAAACAAAAGATTGAGCATGTTGAATCCCAGCATGCCAGATCCTTCTTTCTTCTGACCTCTGCATCATAGTCATCTGGTCCTGCTGACTTTATATAATAGGCATGGGCAGACTTACTAGGCCGCAAGTTGCTCAAGGGAAATACATGCAAACATATTTAAAACAATTGGAATAATTTTCCATTGCCAAAACTGCTCGTATGAATCGCTTCACATCTCATTATCTAACGACCAAAAAAACATTTTAAAGCTGGCCTTAATTTATTTATTTTTTCTCGATTGATGGAGCAAGAGTATTGCTACACTCGGCAGTTAGGCTACTTTCACACTGGCGTTTTGGTTTTCCGTTTCTGAGATCCGTTCAGGGCTCTCACAAGCGGTCCAAAACGGATCAGTTTTGCCCTAATGCATTCTGAAAGGATAAGGATCCGCTCAGAACGCATCAGTTTGCCTCCGTTTAGTCACCATTCCGCTCTGGAGGCGGACACCAAAACGCTGCTTTCAGTGTTTTTCTGTCCGCCTGACGATGCGGAGGCACAGAGCCGTCCTGACACACAATGTAAGTCAATGGGGACGGATCAGTTTTCTATGACACAATCTAGCACAATAGAAAACAGATCTGTCCCCCATTGACTTTCAATGGTGTTCAAGATGGATCTGTTTTGGCTATGTTACAGATAATACAAAAGGATCCATTCTGAAAGGAAGCATGCGGTTGCATTATCTGAACAGAAGCGTTTGTGAACGCGAGTGTGAAAGTAGCCTTATGTGGCAGATTTTTTTTTTTTTAAAGAGTGGCAGTAAAGTGGAGGAGATTTTACCAAATCTCATCAGTATGCTACAAAAAAAAAAAAAAAACCTGTGCCGAGTAAGGCTACTTTCACACTTGCGTTTGGGGCTCCGCTTGTGAGTTCCGTTTGAAGGCTCTCACAAGCGGCCCCAAACTGATCCGTCCAGCCCTAATGCATTCTGAGTGGACGCGGATCCGCTCAGATTGCATCAGTCTGGCACCGTTTGTCCTCCGCTCCGCTCAGCAGGCGGACACCTGAACGCTGCTTGCAGCGTTCGGGTGTCCGCCTGGCCGTGCGGAGGCAAACGGATCCGTCCAGACTTACAATGTAAGTCAATGGGGACGGATCCGTTTGAAGTTGACACAGTATGGCTCAATTTTCAAACGGATCCGTCCCCCATTGACTTTCAATGTAAAGTCAAAACGGATCCGTTTGCACTATCATGAAAAAAAAAAAAAAAAATTTTTTTTTTTTTTTTTTTGTTCATGGTAATGCAAACGGATCCGTTCTGAACAGATCTAAGCGTTTGCATTATAGGTGCAGACACCAGACGGATCCGCTCCCAACGCAAGTGTGAAAGTAGCCTTAACCTGCACATTGAATTCTGACGCAAACAGGCAACAAAAACCGAGACAAAGTTGCATGTAACACAGCAAATTCTCAGTGGAAATTCTGCTCCATGCTACTGTGCCCTAAGTCTTATCAGAATAGTTGTAGTCAAACAATGGGCTTTCTGTTGTGTGATTTTGCAGAACCTATATTTGACAGCATAAGGCCTAATGCACACAACCGGATGCATTTTGTGGTCTCTAAAATATGGATGAAATTATTTTTTTTTGCAGACCCATTGGCTTCAATGGGTCCGTGGTCTGCATTTTGCAGCCAAGTATAGGAAATATTATTTTTGCAGAATGGAACATCCATTTGCTTTCTGCACCCATATGTCCATTTTACAATATCCTATTCTTGGCTGCAAAATGCGGACGTGGACCAATTGAAGTCAATGTGTCCTACAAAACAATCAAATAAAAATTGTTGTGTGCAAAGGGCCTTCAATAGTAACTGCTATTACAGTCTTTGTCTTACCATGGTCGTCTGGAGGCGCTCTTCCACAAACTGGAGAACTCTGCTACGAAGGTCTACGCCCATAGAAAAGGCCGGCTAAAAAAGGCAAAAAGAGCAGATTATCACATATATGTATAGTACATATCACATATAGTAAAAAAAAAAACTACACAAACAGATATAAAATTGACTCATGAAAGGATTGACCTCTAGAATCAAAGACTGAGAATCTGGGTTCTCCTCGGTCAACATGGCGAGAAACCTGCCAAGTCCCCCTTCAGCAGGGCAAACTGCGTTTCCAAAAAGTACTAGGTCTCCTACTCGTGTCAGGAGCCCCATCGCAGACTGTCGAGGAGTTATCAAAAACTGAAATAGCGCAGAATAATAGACCTACGCAACTTCTACCCGTGACGCTGGCACAACATACAGTTTTCCAGTTGCCGAGCCTCATACCATGCATCAGACAGCTGCTAGAAGCCACTGCCATTGGTTAGAAGGTCAGTGGATCAGCTTTCAGAGTTGTGACACTGTGGACAATTGCAATGAAAGCGGCTTCAGCCCCCCCCCCCCCCCCCCTTCCCGGGCAAAGGGGCTGAAGTAAGGGCGGATCAAAATCAGTTACCGAGTACAAATCACTGCCAGTGCCAGGCTCTTAGCAGTACTCCTGTCATCCCAATTCTCCTCCTTACTGTGACAACTTGCATAGCGTACCATAATAACATTTTATACCCAAGTACAGAGCATACACGTATACAATACCTCCATGCAGCTGCTGTTGTCATCAGCCATATCTGCAAAAAAACAAATGCAATCTATTAAAATATAGAAATAGAATGATACTGATAAAATGTTGCATTCTTTAAAGGGAACCTGTCACCGAGATTTTGGGGATAGAGCTGAGGACATGGGTTCCTAGATGGCCGCTAGCACATCCGCAATACCCAGTCCCCATAGCTCTGTGTGCTTTTATTGTGTAGAAAAACTGCTTTGATAGATATGCAAATTACCCTGAGATGAGTCCTGTCCCTGAGATGAGTCAGGGACAGGACTCATCTCAGGGTAATTTGCATATGTATCAAATCGGTTTTTTTACACAATAAAAGCACACAGAGCTATGGGGACTGGGTATTGCGGATGTGCTAGCGGCCATCTAGGAACCCATGTCCTCAGCTCTATCCCCAAAATCCCAGTGACAGGTTCCCTTTAAACTGTTTGCTGCCAGGACAAACTTCACACAAATAAAACCAGAATTTTTTTTTTTTTTTAAAAAAAAAAAAAAAGGCACATTGCACCCCCCACAGACAAGAAAACACCACCGCATCCAGCGAACGAAAAAGAAAGCCAGGTGTGAATCCCCCTAAAATGTAGTTTAAGGGGGAGACAACATATGGAGATGGAGCTGACAGGAGTATACACAAAGAAACGAATGAGGGGCTCGCTCTCAAGTTCCAACTTTTACCTGGGAAATGACAATAGAAATAGAGAAAGGGACAGTGCAAAACAAGCGTGCGAACCTCGCAATCTGAACCAAGGAGACACGTAAGCTTTAGGTCAGTTTCAGCTGAGTTTCCTGGACAGAACACTACTCCTCTAACCCAAACTCACAGCATCATAATGATCTACGGAGCTGTGAGTTCCTGCCCGACTGCGGGTCTACTACACTACAATAGAACTGTGTCCGGCGGGATCTCAGCATCATAAAGTCATTATAATGTTGCGAGACCCGGGCAGAGCAGCAGTGATCGGTCCTGGAAACGCAGCCGTATTTCAATAGGTAAAAAATGTTCGCTTATCCGAAACTATCCTTTAAGGGAGAGTGTCCACAGGAAATCCAAGCTTACACTGCCCTGAAGAGCCATCTCAGCTGAATGATACCTTTCACTTAGCGATCCGTTCCTTTATTCTGGTGATAAAGTACTATAAGGCCTCATGCACACAACCGTTTTTCGGATCCACATCCGAACCGCAGATTTTTCAGCTCGGGTGCGGACCCATTTTCTTCAACGGGGCTGCAAAATATGCGGATAGCACTCCGTGTGCTGTCCGCATCCGTTGCTCCGTTCCGTGGCCCCGCAAAAAAAATATAACATGTCCCATTCTTGTACATTTTGCGGACAAGAATAGGCATTTCTACAATGGGTCGCCCGTTCAGTTCCGCAAATTGAGGAAGGCACAGGGGCAGCTTCCGTTTTTTGCGGACCGCAAAAAACTGAACGGTCGTGTGCATGTAGCCTTAATCCATAGACAAATGATAAGTGCACCAAGGGCAGGCCCAAGCCACTCTGTGCACCCTTGCTCCTCCTTCTTCCTCTGCCCTCTTCTTCTTGATTTACAGGGACACGTTCCTGCAGAGTCATAATCTCGTCTGGTCCAGTCAATTAGGAAGGAAAGGAAGGGGTTAGCAGAAGAAGGAGGAAGAGCAGCGGTGCTCAGAGTGGCTTGGGCCTGCCCTCGGTGCACTTATCATTTGCATATGGATTATTAGAACTTTTTTTGTCCAGAATGAAGCAGTGGATCACTTAGGCCTCATTCACATCTCGGTTAGGGCTCGTTCACATGAACGTGTGAAGCCCGTGCTGTGGATCGCAAATTGCGGTCCGCAATGCACAGGCACCTTCAGTGGGGCAGGCGCATGGGCATCCCAGACCCATTCACTTGAATGGGTCTGCGATCCTTCCGTTCCACAAAAAGATAGAACTTGCTCTATCTTTTTGCGGTGCGGAAGCACGGAACCCCAGAAAGCACTCTGTAGTGCTTCTGTAGTGTTCCGTTCCTCCGTTCCGCATCTCCGGATTTGCGGACCCATTGAAATGCATTTGTGATGCGGAGTGGGCATGGAACGGTGCCGTGTATTGCGGATCCGCAAAGGAAGTCCGCAATACGGCAACGGGCATCACACGTTCGTGTGATCTCCTCAAAGGCTCGTTCACACGGCCTGATCGGGCACAAATAACGTCTGTCAGCCAGACAAAAAAAAGTTGCAAGCAATGGTTTTTGCCTGGCCGAAACACAACATTGTTTTCAAAAGGTCAGTGGTCCACATATTGCGGACATAGTCTATCTGTTTGTGGAATGGACATCTGTATTTTGCAGATCCACGATTTGCGGACTGCAAAATGGATACGTGTGCATGGGGCCTAATATTGGCGTGTTTTCTGTGGCAGAGGATTTTTTCGGTCCCCTTGGGCTCATGGGCCACCAGCTACGCCTCAGTGAATTTCCTGGATATATACTCTTTAATGACCACAAACTATTTCATGGATGAATGACAAAGTGGAAAAGTACAAAGAAGCCACTCGTGCAGCTAGAACAAAAGACACAGGAAAAAAAATTAAAAATAAAAAGGAACTTTGCACCATGACAAAAACACATTGCACAATCCCCGGCCACCGGCAAAACACATCCCACATAATGAACACTACAAGTGGAGATAAACGCATAAAGGACTTGTCCGAGTTTGAAAAAAAGGCTAAACTGCATGGAAGGGGTTATCCAATTATAGACATGCCCCCACAATGCCCAGGCCCCTATTATAGATCACACTTACCCCGCCGCCGACGTCACCTGTGATGTTAGGGAGGCTGGTCACCGTCGCCTGCTATTGGCTGCATCCCCCCCACATCGCCGGATGTTTTGATTTGCGCGATGGGGAGATGGAGCGGCGGCCATGCAGGGATCCGGAGAGACGCAAGTGTCGGGGAGCAAGGCAAGTATGATATATAGGAGGGGCCCTTTTTAGAATTGGATAACCCCTTTATTAATATAAAACAATTTACACACTCCAGTGGCGCCACACCTGTCTTTCCTGCAGCTTAGAGGAGCGGAGGAGGTTTGAACCGGTAAGTACAACATGCAATATTTTAACCCCCATCCCTGCCATTTTGCAATTAGGGGCATTTAGAATTTTACTCATTTTTGGCTAAAAGATTTTTTTTCAATTCAGCTGTTACTAATATACAGTCTGTTTGCAGGCAGTCAGATTGTGTTTTCTTTGAATCCTGTCATCTGACGGCTCATGTGCAGCTCCAATCTTTGATCTCCTGACCTCAAACATTTATTAAAAGGGAATGAGCAAGAGTAGGGGGGAGGAGGGCTGGCCTCCCTTGCTAAAAAAAAAAAAAAAAAAACATCCAGTTTGACGCCTCCTGCAGTCAATCACTGGCCAGGGTGGTGACCAGATCCCTTTCTATCATGAAAAATGGTCACATGACGTAAGGGGATCCAGTTGCTGTAGCAGCCAGTGATTGGCTGCAGCCACGTCAAACCAGATGTTTTCAGCAAGGAAGCCCAGCAGGGCATCGCAGGCTAGGAAGGTAAGTAAAGTAAGATTCCCTTTACAGGACCAGCCAAGTGAGAGGGAGGTGATCACATGAGCTGTCAGATGATGGGATTCAAAGAAAACAAAAAAAGTGTAACAGCCTGCAAACAGACTGATTTTTAACCCTTGTATCTCAGTAATGTCCAATTGAAAAAATAAAAAAATTGCCAAAAATTTGTAAAACTTAAATCATAAATAGGTGTCTATAGCCTTTACCTCCTATAGACCATAAAGTGTCTGAAAAAGCACTAGAAAACAGCTGTGCGACTAAAAATCCCCCTCCCCACCTGAAAAGAACGACTGTAAAAAATAAAATATGAAAATAAATAAAAAAAAGCTTTTTTTTTTTTACAGGCTATACAAAGCATTTTGTTGGGGACCCCACCAATTCTATGGTGTGCAGACAGTCCCCAGGCACGGCTTCAGCTGACTCCCTGAAGATTAAGCAGTGCCATGTCGGTTTGGCAGCTACTCATACCTCCTCCCTCGGCCAAGCTAGAAAGACAACTTATAAGATGGGTGAGGGACGACGACGAGTGATATGATAATGGATGGTGACAGCTATTAGATAGTCAGCAGAACAGATGAATCAACAGACAGAATGGAGCGAACAGGACCTACCTCCTGTAAGGACTGCATGAAGGAAGGTTGTAGCTCAGGCATTATGGGAAGGAAAGTCCTCAACTAAGGACAGGGTCAGCATTAAAAGAGACAGAAAGGAGAGCAGGGACAGTGGTTAACGCTCAGCCACACGTGTGAGGAAGGAAATACACACACCCGATAACTGAATTCATAATCCGGGCCACTCACTCTCACAGGTAGGTACATGACCAAGTGGCTCCCACCACGGCCGCACCCGGCTTGTCCATCTATAACACAGGTGGCCGTTCGTACCAATGTCAGCAGGTGAAACTAAGGCCCTTGAATTGACCTCTGCAGGTCGTCATCCGGCCTTTTCAGGGGCCAGAATGGCCATTTCACTCAGTTTTAGGGCTCATGCACACGACCGTATGTATTTTGACGTCCGTGTCCACTCTGTATTTTGCAGAACGGAACAGCTGACCAGTACTATCCTTGTTCGTAATGCGGACAATAATAGGACATGTTGAAAAGAATGGTTCTGCATACGGTCTGCAAAAAAAAACAAAACAGAACGGACACTGAGAGAAAATACGTTTGTGTGCATGCGCCCTTAGGCTGGGTTTCTACCAGGCGGCTGCAGGACGGTGGTTTCTCAGCAAGTAGAGGTGAGGATGCCTTCACAAGTAGTTTTTTTAGTGGCGTTTTTCTGAACTTTTGCGTTAAATACGACAGCTCCAAATGTTATCTGAAGGTCTAGGGGAAATATGAAACTCAGGCCACAAGTGCTTTATTTTTTGCTACTGCCCAAAAAATAAAAAAATACAAAAAATATAATTAAGCAAAACTGAAAAAAAGGCTATATTTTTTTTCTAACTAGTATAAAAAAAATTAATAAAAAAACACAGAGCCAAAAACGTGTGGGGAGCCATGTGCGTCACCTGAACTTGCTGAGAATCTTCAGCAATTTGGGTAAACCACTGCCAGTTCTAAGCACGTGGCAGGCCCCCACTCCCAAATTAATGCAGATTTCCCAACCAGGATTGGCAAACTGGATTTATACCGGTGACTACTTCTGTCAGCACCCAGTTTTCCAAAAATCAGGTATAACCAGCTGAACAACGTGCTACTGAAGAATAATTTAAGAACTTACAGTTTCGGGACTGTTTTTTTTTTTTCCCCCCTTCTGGTGACAGACGTGGATCTTTAATTACAACAGACGCCGAACCGAAACCCTTCTCTGGAACATCTTGAAATAAAATCTGACCTTCGCAGCGCTTCAGTGTGCTTTACTGCGGCGCTATCATGTGTCGGAAACGATTACTTTGAATCCTCAACCTGAGTATAGCTTTGACTATAATGAAGCATTAGACGGGACCCTACTGCACTCCGCAAACATCAGGGTTATCATATTTAAAAAGGGGGTTTCTGGGTTCTGCTGGCCTATCCCTATCAATATCAGACCATTGGGGTCAGACTCTGCCGACCCGCTGTTAGAAGGAGCCGTAAAGCTTGTGCGAGTGCTGCAGCCTCTTCATGGTTTACATGGGGCGGCCGACGCTCCGCACCCTCGGCGATCAGGGGCACCATTGTGGTTTACCTTAGTCCATCTACCTGTATTTTTGCAGTAGCAGCTGTGGAGGAAATCTCTCCATTTGAACGGGAAAAAGGAGCAATACTGCGTATCACCGCCGCCAAGTAGACGGCATGAAGGCAGACGGCATGAGGTAACAGACCCCGGTACGCAGTGGATCGGCAGCGGTGCTGAGAGTCAGACTCCCACTACCTGAGAGTGATTTTCTATCCTGGGGCTGGCCCATCAATATCCTGAACCTGGAAGACCCCTTTGATATCACTCATTATGGCCAAACAATTTTTGGTGACTTTGGCGCGTTATTACCAAAACAGCTCATTATTTCCTTCTAAAAAATAAAGGTGGGGGTCACCACTGCAAACATTAGATCAGTCCAGGGCTGGACGCTTTGCCGTCTTTGAAAGGGTTATAAGTGGCCATGCAGACCTGCAACTCATTCAGTGAAGAGCCCTTCACATTCCTCAATGTATAATCCTTGCTAGGCATTTATTAAATAAGTGACCCCCTACCACACTAATGCCTGTGGGCGTCAGCACCGAACACCCACACTCCAAGTGCTGCTCCGAAGATCAAGGGTCCTTACTGACACCCTGGACTTCTGTCTTCTCTTCACACAATAGTCGTCAATGCCACCAATGACTGATAAACCATCCACATAATGCAAACAATGACCCAGGTCCTCGGGGCTGCAGCTAATAGAGGGGGCAGGTGGTCGCGCCCAACATACATACACAGTCAAGTCTCATTATTCTTACCACCAGCTAATATCCAGTATGGACAGCAGCTAAATGGGCTAGGAGTGACTCCATAACGTCCAGGTAGGTTGTCACCGGTATGTAGAGCCATGCTGACTGCAATGCATCCCAGAGCTGCTGGAGGGGGATCCACTGAGCAAATACAACCATCGAAGTGGTCCCACAGATGCTTAATTGGGTTCAAGTCTGGGGAATTAGGGGGCCAGGGTGGGACTTTGAAGTCTTGGTCATGCTCTTCCAACCAATGTTGGACAATTGTAGCTTGTATCCGCCCCAAGGAAGACAAATCAGCATGTATGGGTGTAGGTGATCTGCAAGGATGGATTCACACCCAATTCGGTATAGAGTGCCTTCAACATGGATGAGTGGGTGCAGAGAATGCCCTGAAAACCTCCCCCAGACTAGAACGCTGCCCCCACCAGCTTGTGTTCTTCCAGCAATGGCCGCAGGGCGTTTGACGCCTGACACACCAATGTCTATTCATTCCATGAAGCAGAAAACGTGTCTTACCACAGAAGACAACCCTGTGCCAATGAGCGGAGTCCAATTTCGATACGGCCGCCAAAATTTAAGCCTTTTCTGCCGATGCAACTTGGTTATCAGAGGTGCAGTGACCATCCTGCTGCTCAGGAGCCCCATACGCAGTAATTTTCCCTGACCTGTTGTGTAGATAGGTCTGGTAGCCCCTGGCTCATTTTGGGAGTGAGTTTGTCCGCCCTTGCGCTCCTTCAGAGCCGACATTCACCTCTCACATCAATGGTACATGAGCTCTGCAGTTTCTACGTCTCTTATTCATAATGTCGCCACTTGTCCACTCACCATACACTTTCACCGCAGCAGTGCATGAACAGTTCACAAACTGCGCAGGTTCAGAAATACCGCCACCTGGGCCTGAAAGTCAATAATCCTCTCTTCCTGTAACTCTGCTAAATTGCCCATTTTATTCATGACAGCAACGAGTGATATGTGAGCAGACAGCCTATCAAACACCTTACATACCCACGGAGCCAGCTCGGCACACTGACTTCCTTCATGAGCTACGCACTGCCGACGGTGAATGTAAGAAGGTGTCAGAATAATGGGACTCAACTGTGTATGTCCTAAAAATACTAGAAACTCAACTGCTTTAGGAACAGAAAAAGTAATCACCAATAATGAGCCATGATGCATCTGTGAGGCTTCCCCGATCGGCTCAGCACAAGCAGGATTTGTGTCACATTGCACGGCAGCAGGGTGCACATCTAGGAGCTATACTTACCTGCTCTGTGGTTCCTGTGGGGTCTTCACCGGACTTCCAGTCCCTGCACAGACGGGATCACGTGACCCCCTGCAGCCAGTGTCTGACCTCAGCAGTGGCTTGTCCCCAGGTGGATGCTGCTGATGGTTCAAATATCCTGGAAACCCCTTTAATGGCAGCAATACTGTGTGCTGACCAAGGATATGAAATCAGGAACTAATAGCATTAAGGTGACGAAGTGCTAAAGTCAGCGTGATGCAACCGGCTTAGATTAAAGATCTGCGCATTCAAACAACTTCTAGAAGGAAAGCAAGAAGTGCACTTCAGCAGTACCAAATGACACAACTATTGCATTACACTATGACGAGGAGAGGAAAGAACACCCAGCGCTGAGCGGGAGCCGCAGACACACACATTATCTCATTACCTGCCTTCTAACCATCTGCTTTCTCCAGTCACCGCTCAATAATTATCCTCAAGAAAACCGTAATTAGACTTACCGGTAATTCTGTTTCCTTGAATCCACCATGACGGCTACACATGAGATTGACCCCTTGACCTCTATAGGGGCAGAAACACCGAGTTTAAAAGGCCACCACCCACGCTCACTGTTTACAAATTGCCCAAGTGGGTGCAAATATATATATAAAATTAATTATTATATTATTATTATTATTATTATTATTATTACTTGCAGAACTTTCTGGACAAAGTTCAGATCTGTAGAAGCCGAGACATCTATACGATAAGGCTTTATGAATGTATTTCTACTTGACCAGGTAGCAGCTCTACAGATCCTGTCAAGGGAAACGCCAGCTTTTTCCGCCCAAGAAGACGCCATTGCCCTAGTGGAAGGGGCTCTAACGTTAGTGGGACTAGTAAAACCCGCCATTGAGTAACAGCAGGATATCGTGGTTTTAATCCAACGACCTATAGAGGCCCTGGAAGCTTTTTTCCCCATATTTTGACCTGCAAACTGAATAAGGAGGTTGTCGTCCTTCTTAAATTCTTTAGTAGCCGTCAGGTACTGGATAATTGTATATCTCTTACGTCCAGGAGCTGGAACTGTACTTCAGTTGAATTTTGTGGGTCTGTAGAAAAGGAAGGTAGGACGATTTCCTGATCTCTATGGAAATTCGAGACCCGAATCTAATCTCAGTAGTATTCTGTCCGGAAAAATCAAAAGGTAGTGTTCTCGGCAGGAGAGGGCCTGAATTTCTCCCAGGTGTCTAGCTGATGTTATAGCTATTAAAAATTATGCTTTGAATAAAAAGGTGTTTAATTGAAATGTCCGATAAAGGAGTAAACAAAGACTTCATTAGTCCTTTCAAGGCCAAGTTTAAATCCCACTGGGAAACCCTTGAGGTTAGAGATGGTCTTAGTCTGGAGGCAGCTCCTATAAATCTTTTTATCCATCTATGGTTGGCTAAGTCCATATCATAGCGTACTAGGCCTAAGGCCAATATCCAACCTCCTCTGGAGAAATTTTCTGGATACACAGGGAGACTTCCCCTAGCCAACTACAGTATCTTTTCCAGATTTTGAGATATATAGCAGAGGTGACTTTTTTCCTGATAGATTTCAAAGTATTAATGACTTTTTCCAAAAGCCCTTTACTTTTTAAGATTTCGCTTTCAGGATCCAGACTGATAGCTTGAACAGGCTGGGGTCCTGGTGAAGGATTGGGTCCTGCGATAGAATGTCCTTTGCTATTTTCCGCGGTTCTTCCACAGCCATCTCCTTTAAGATGGAGAACCAGCTTCTCTTGGGCCAGTAGGGGACCACTAGTATCAACGTTACTGGGTCCGTTAATATCTTCTGCAAGACGATTAGGATTAGGGCCCAGGGAAGAAAGGCGTATGAGAGGTTCCAAGTCCACCTGACTGAGAAAGCGTCGACAGCCCACGGTTCTCCTCTGGGATTTAAGGAACCAGAAACGCCTTACTTTCGCATTTGCTTTTGAAGTGAATAGGTCTATTTGAGGTACTCCCCATCTTTTGGAAATCTTCTGAAAAAAATCTTGACTTAGAGACCACTCCCCTGGGTCTAATGTTTTTCTGCTGAGATAATCGGTTTCTATGTTTTCTGAACCTTTGAGATGGATTGCTGTAACTGAAAGGACATTCTTTTCTGCCCAGAAGAATATTTTTTCTGCCAGTCCCTTCAAGCTTGGAGATCGTGTGCCTCCCTGGTGTTTTAGATAGGTCACAGTTGTTGTATTGTCAGAAAATATTTTCAGATGCTTTTTGAATAACATGTCTTGAGATACTTTTAGGGTTTCCCAGACCGCTTGCATTCCTCTGTAGTTTGATAATCTGCTCTTTACTTCGTCTGCCCACTTGCCCTGCCAGCTTGAGGAGGCCACTTTTGACCCCCATCTGATGCCACTTGTGTCTGTCATAATTAGAATTTCTGAAACTGTTAGCCAGGCTTCTACACCTTTTTCCTTTCCTTCCACTAGTTCAAATCTGACTTTACGTGGTGAGGGACGTTTATCTTTTTGTCTAGGGAGGACTGTTTTCTGTCCCATTTCCCTAGAATCCAGGTTTGTGTTATCCTGGTGTGAGCCTGACACCATGCTACGGCTGTAACGCATGAGGTCATCATTCCCAGGATGCTCATGGCCCCTCCGATACAGCACTGTCTCTGAGACTAGAAGTTCCTTATTCTCTCCCTGAAAGATTCCAACTTTTCTTGCGGGAGAGATGAAGTCTGGGTAAGTGAATCTAGCATTACCCGGAAGAACTTCACTTTTGTCGCTGGTACTAGGCAAGATTTTTTTCACATTTATCAACCAGCCCAATTCTAAAAAAAATTTATATCACGTAATTGGTTTGTGTGGACGTTTCCAGCTCTGAATTTCCTATTATGAGGAAGTAGTCTAAACAGGGAAAAAATTTTAAGCCCTCTAAGTCTGAGAGGGGAAATAATTTTTATTACCAGCTTTGTGAACACCCTTGGGGCGGATGATATGCCGAATGGTAGGGCAGAGAACTGGAAATGATTGACTAAGGCCTCTTTCACACTTGCGTTGTCCGGATCCGGCGTGTACTCCACTTGCCGGAATTACACGCCGGATCCGGAAAAAGGCAAGTGAACTGAAAGCATTTGAAGACTGATCCGTCTTCAAAATGCGTTCAGTGTTACTATGGCAGCCAGGACGCTATTAAAGTCCTGATTGCCATAGTAGTAGTGGGGAGCGGGGAAGCGGTATACTTATAGTCCGCGCGGCTCCCGGGCGCTCCAGAATGACGTCAGAGCGCCCCATGCGCATGGATGACGTGCCATGCGATCACGTGATCCAAGCGCTTGGGGCGCCCTGACGTCACTCTGGAGCGCCCTGGGAGCCGCACGGATGGTAAGTATGCTGCTCCCCCGCTCCCCACTACACTTTACCATGGCTGCCAGGACTTTACCGTCCCGGCAGCCATGGTAACCATTCAGAAAAAGCTAAACGTCGGATCCGGCAATGCGCCGAAACGACGTTTAGCTTAAGGCCGGATCCGGATCAATGCCTTTCAATGGCCATTAATACCGGATACGGCCTTGCGGCAAGTGTTTAGGATTTTTGGCCGGAGCAAAAAGCGCAGCATGCTGCGGTATTTTCTCCGGCCAAAAAACGTTCCGGTCCTGAACTGAAGACATCCTGATGGATCCTGAACGGATTTCACTCCATTCAGAATGCATTAGGATAAAACTGATCAGGATTCTTCCGGCATAGAGCCCCGACGACGGAACTCTATGCCGGAAGAAAAGAACGCAGGTGTGAAAGAGCCCTAAGCCCTCTTCATCTTTCAATGCGAATCTGAGGCATCTTTGTGACTTTTGAGGGATGGGAACATGGCAGTAGGCATCTTTTAGATCGATGGATGTCATATGCCCCTTTTTTGACTAGGGGAATTATTGATGAAATTGACTCCATTTAGAATTTTCTGTAGGTTATAGATTTGTTTAGCCCTTTTAGGTTTATAATAGTACGGGAAGATCAGTCGGGTTTTTGGACTAAAAGTAACTTTGAATAAAAGCCCCTTCCCTTTTTGGTTCGGGAACTTCTAATACCACACCTGATTTTTTTTAAAGTCTAGGACTCCCTGCCAAACTTTTGCTAACACGTTCTGACTGTGGGATGTTATTTGAAATCTTTTTGGAGGGATTGAGGAAAATTCTATCCTGTAGCCATTTTTTACGATGTCTAAGGCCCAGGGATTCTGGGTTATGTCTTCCCACGGAAGAAAAGTAATATTTATTTTTGTCTTCCACGATTTCCCCCTCTTCTTCGATATTTTGTCTAGAGGTGGAAGCCTCCTCGTCCATGTCCTCTGCATCAGAGGAGGATGGAACCGACATTTTTGATTTTTCGGCTGGAGGGACAGACTTGAGGCAGGCCAAGGAGGATTTAATTTCACTTTGAATCATAGATTTAACCTCCATGAGGATAGATGGTTGCTCTTCCATTAGGAGCTCATTAATGCAAGACTGGCAGAGCTTCTTTTTGTGATTTTCAGGGAGTCTTTTTGCACAAGTTGCGCATCTTGTGTATTTGGATTTAACTTTGGGATCTTTCACTCCCTATAAAGCAGTGCTTCTCAACTCCAGTCCTCAGGACCCACCTGCTGGTCATGTTTTCAGGATTTCCATAGTATTGAACAGTTGATATAATGCATCAGGACTTACCACAGGTATTCATTTTGTGGGATAGTCTCAAATCATGACAGGTAGGTGGGCCCTGAGGACTGGAGTTGAGAACCACTGCTATAAAGAGAGGAGCAACCGGGTAACAGAGATTTTAAAAACACATGAAATATGCAAGGTCACAGATATTTTCCCCACAGGGGAACTCACGATAGGAGTAGCTGAGGGTGGGTCTGCGGTATCCATCTGGCTTGCAGGGGCATCAGGAGCTGACATTATATCTCCGGAGCAGGAAACACAGTGAAGGCAGCGGCAGGTTGAATTCACTGCCTCTTTTTCACCCAGCTGGGTCACCAGTGTGCGCGCACGCGCTCTCCATGTGATCCTAGGGTCCGCCCCCTCCAGCAATTCCGGAAACAGAGCGTAGACTGCGGCGCATATGAGCAGGACGGCGTGCAGCGTGCTCTTTCTTTTCCGGTCTGCTTCCTCACAGAAGAGAAGGGAGACCTTGTGTTATGGAGTGAAAACAGGCCCAAGAGTCTACTCCCGTATATGTCCTCTGCCCAGCTTTAGTAGCAACCGCAGGAGGAAGGCGGACAAGAAGTAACCCTCTCTTCTTAAAGGTATCCGAAAAATAAAATTGGCATAAAATCTTCACATCCCCCGGGAGGTCTATCTGTGAGGTGCTCCATAGGGACCGGAAACACTGAGGGTGAGAGTGGGTGGTGGCCTTTAAAACTCTATGTGTTCCTGCCCCTATAGAGGTCAATATGTCAATTTTATGTGTAGCCGTCATGGTGGATGAAATGGGGAAAAAGGAACACACAAACCACAAAGGAATTGATAGCACTCTGTACTACCGCCATCAGCACTGCTATGCTAAACCGACCAATGCAGAAACTAGAGCCGTGCTAGTCATTACAGCAGAGGGTCTACATGAGCAACCATTACCAGATCAAATCCCGGGGTAGGCATAAAACCTTTTACTGGACACATCACGAGACGTGATGCTCTTAATGGTAACTAAGGCACATGTATTCCACTCCCTGCTGTAAGATATTGGTTATATGACGCTACCCAGCACCATGGCTCGGGCCTTGTACAGGAGACAGCAGCCATGACTGCGCATATAGGACAATATCAAGCAGACAGATGACCGCAGTGCCCCAAAACCTGACACCGATGATGAGGACTTCTTCAGTTTCTTACTACTGGTTTCTAGACCTATCGTCATTAGACACGCGGACTACTCAGTGCTGTACCACAGTCTACATCAGCGACAGCCATCACTGGATCCCAGAAGGGACCTCGCACTTTACCTTATTAACGCGACTACAGATGTCACTGTATACAGAATTTATACCTGTGTATACCGCACAATGCACAGTGATTACAGTATACAGCGACCATATCCGCAATCTGTATACAAAGAATAGGAGTACATAGAAGAGAAATACATGCTGTGTATAACAATGTACTGTATACAGAGGTATCACCCCCCCCCCCTTTATACAGACATCTCCCTGCAGTGTACACTAGATCCAGGTATCACTGTATATATATCTCCATGTACTGTATACAGACATCTCCCTGCAGTGTACACTAGATCCAGGTATCACTGTATATGTCTCCATGTACTGTATACAGACATCTCCCTGCAGTGTACACTATATCCAGGTATCAATGTATATATCTCCATGCACTGTATACAGACATCTCCCTGCAGTGTACACTAGATCCAGGTATCACTGTATATATCTCCATGCACTGTATACAGACATCTCCCTGCAGTGTACACTGTATATATCTCCATGTACTGTATAGATATATTCACCCCACAGCTTTACAGTCCCTGGTATCAGGTTGTCAGCAGCTCTGACAACCCCCTTGTAACTTTCTGGGCAGTTTCCATTCTCATTACCGGGTCACCTTTCTAGGTCTCTGGTCCACACGCACAGATACGACCGCCTACAATGAGATGACCCCGCAGGACAGACACCAGCATTGCCCCGCAGTGTGAACGGCGACCTAGGCCTTTTGAAGCGTTAACCCTTCCCTCACACACTTACCGGCGGTCCCGTAAACAACGCTCTTCTCCGGCCTCCCCTACCTGACAGGCCTCTCACATGACTGCAGCTCCCTGCTGCGGATTGGCTGTTGAACGGTAGAGCTCTGACCAATCACAGCGAAGCCTCCGCCCCCAGCACTTCCGGTGTCCGCCCCCCACGTGTACGTCCTGGAGATTGGGAGCGCGCTGATAATGAGTGGCTCAGCAGGGCAGGGGCATAGTGAAAGGCTTATTCATGTATCCATGGAAACGGTGACCTAAAGCACGAGCCTGATCTGATGCCACAAGCTGCCCCCTCTCCACAAACAATGCCACTCACAAACTGTAGTTCCCAACATATCCCCCATCTACTTCAGGCTTCCTCCACTAGGGGGAGCTCTATGGCTGCTCTCCATAGGGAGGGTATGAGCAGTCTGAAAATGACTGCAGCATAGACTCTGCTTTGGGAGATCTAAGGGTTTCTCCGAGACGGGAGCTCAGTAGTGACCCGTGTAGGAACAACATGCCACTGACTGCTCTGGACCATGGGTCACCTCTCCTGCTGACATGTCTGTTTTAGTATCTCTGTGCATCCCCTTGAGCATCTATTCCTCTATCATTCCTACTAGAAGTTTAGAATTGAATTACTAGCAGTCTGCCATAAAGATCCAGCTGGGTGTTACCCGCTGAGGGTGTTTCCCTGCCCAGTCTGACAATGCCAGCACTGATTGGATAGTGTCAGACAGTGCAGAGACACCCCCTCAACTGGTACCCAATGACTGCTGCCAAATCATTTATAACCCTCTATTAGGAATAATAGAGGAATGGTAGAACATAGAGGCCTACGAATAGCTGCTCCAGAAAAGTTATTACGTGAGGATGCACAGAGTTATCAAAACAGACATTTCAGGAGAGGGGCCCTCTGAGAGCGTGAACCCATGGTCCAGAGCGGAGCTCGTCGCTGGACCTGATGCGCAGCGTGCCGTCACCGCTGCCGGCCAATCTGTGGTGACTTGTTCCTACACAGGTCACTACTGAGGCCACTGATTGACCTGCATGTAGATGGCAGATTCCGATCCGGCAGCTTGGCGCTGAACCCGAAGCACTCGTAACAGTTTTTTCCCCCAACTTTGGCACCCTGCCACCAACCGTTCCCGGAGAACCCCTTTAAAGGGAACCTGTCACCAGGATTTTGTGTATAAGGCTGAGGACATGGGCTGCTAGATGGCCGCTAGCACATCTGCAACACCCAGTCCCCGTAGCTCTGTGTGCTTTTATTGTGTCAAAAAACTGATTTGATACATATGCAAATTAACCTGAGATGAGTCCTGTATGTGAGATGAGTCAGGGACAGGACTCATCTCAGGTTAATTTGCATATGTATCAAATCGGTTTTTTTTACACAATAAAAGCTCACAGAGCTATGGGGACTGGGTATTGCGGGTGTGCTAGCGGCCATCTAGCAGCCCATGTCCTCAGCCTTATACACAAAATCCTGGTGACAGGTTCCCTTTAATCCCCCAAGCGATGAATTTGCTCAGGCAGAGTCTATGCTGCTCACCTGCTCAGGCGCTTTTACTGTGTTCACGACGCACGTGTGAACAGAGCCCTGGGGGAGTCCACACCTCGCAGTGAAATCATCTTTTTTGCCACAATTTTGCTAAATAAAATAAAAAAGTGATATCACTGAAACCATAAAAGGCTAAACTATCGGCACAAACCAGATAAAATTCCGTTAACCATACGGTCATTCACCGCAGCGGACTAATCCGGCCCGGAATCTGCATTGCAAAGGGTGAAATGTACAGGAAAAAGTTGATGGCAGACTTGTCAGATTTGTCCATCGCAAAAAATATTGTTTGTGCCATGTGACCACGGAGCGTGAGTGAAGCGCTTGCTATTTCTCATGCTCCGTGGTCTCCCGCCGCCCGGCACCGCAATGGATCCTGTCGTCAGGACATAGTGCACATAAGCGCGAACTACGACCTGACGCTCTGTGACATCAGGTCCCAGTGCAGCGCGTGAAGAAGAGGATGGAAGATCTCTGGAGTGTCGGCAGCGCCCCTATAGGAAAGGTAAGTACGGTATTTTAGTTCACTGGCGCTGTGGCTGGGCACTGATGGCTAAGAGGGAGAGTGGGGGAACGGATGGCAGTAGGAGCAGCTGATGGCATGGGAAGCTGGTGGCACCGGGAGGAGCTGGTGGCATTGGAGGGGAAACTGATGGCACTGGGGGGAGGTGGTGGCACTGCTGCTGGGGGAACTAATGGCATTGTAGGGTGAACTGATGGCACTGGGGGAAGAACTAATGGCACTGGAGGGGGAAATGATGGCACTGGGGGAGGAACTAATAGCACTGGAGGAGGAACTGATGGCACTGGGGGAGGAACTAATAGCACTGGAGGAGGAACTGATGGCACTGGGGGAGGAACTAATAGCACTGGAGGAGGAACTGATGGCACTGGGGGAGGAACTAATGGAACAAGGGAGGGGAAATTGACGACACTGGGGGACAGGATTTGATGGCATAGGGGGGGAGCTGATGGCACGGGGGGGAGCTGATGGCACGGGGGGGAGCTGATGGCACGGGGGGGGGGGAGCTGATGGAACTGGAGGGGATCTAATGGCACTGGGGGGGCAGCTGATGGCACTGGGAGGGGGACTGATGGCACGACAGGACAGATCAGTTTTTATAGAAAACTTTTTTTAAATTAGTTTTTTCTTATTAGAGTACTTGATTAATAGTTGGATTAATCAGTAGAATACTTGATTACTCGAATAATCGATAGCTGCAGCCCTAGCTCTCACACATGGGATTTTGGTGGCGTTTTCCGCGCTTTCAGGCTTTTTTGCAGCATTTTTTATTTTTTTGTTGTAGTAAAACGCCAGCTCCACCGAAGGTCTATGGGAAGGACACACAAGCCTTGTTTGTTTTTGTTTGCTACTGGCATTTTTTTTCATTAGGTGACATTTTTAGTCTTTTTTGCGTATTTTCAAAAATGCAGCAAGCTGGCGCTCTTCCCATTTTTATCATCACTTCCTAAAAACGCCATGAAGAAATTACTTGCGTTAAGACGCTGTTGGAAAAAAAAAGCCGTAAAAAAAATGCCACAAAACAAAAAAATTCATGCGTGTTGGAATTGGGGCGTATTTGCCACGCAGGATTCTGGGTGACAACGGAAGCCATATTTGTTGTCACTTAACTTTCCTTGGGACAGCTATAGCTGAGAAACACCTGAAAATTGTTACAAAAAATGTACTGGAATTTTTTTCTAATTTTAAATAAAAATTTTAACCAGTCTTTTAGGTCTGTTCTTATGTCCATGGGCACCATTCTTTACTATACGCTACTTTATCCATATTTCTCCTATTTTTCACTTTTATTGAGTTTGCATTATCATGATTTTTTATTTTCCCGACTACCGTCTTCGTTTTTTACCTCAGAAAACCCTTGCGCAATTGCTCCAGCTTTTCCCGCCTGCCACTCAAGCCCCTGACTGGATCGCGCATGCGCCGCTTCCGCCTTCTCCCATAGGCAAGTGGCCAATCAGCGCGTGCCGATACTAATACTGCGCGATGATTGGGCGGATGTTGCGCTCAGAAGGAGGCTTGAAACGCACGGATTTGCTTTGCGGCAGGTTTATAGCACGCTGACGTTTTGCACGGACGGTGCTGTCTGAAGGTGAGAAGTTAACCCTTAGCCTTCTTTTCTAGGTGACCCTAAAAATCATCATCTAGGGGCTTATTACGAGTCAGGAGGAGGACGAGGTGATGTGATTTTATCATGCCCCTAGGATTTGTTCCTAAGACCCTCCATTTGTGATGTGATTAATATCACCCTCTAATAGTCTGACCCTAGTGACCCCTATTTGTACATTTTTTATTTGGGAGTTTTTTATTTTTTAAGTCTTTGCTGCCATAGAAATCCATTGGCGTGTTTCGGGGGCGACATTGAAATCTCTGAGCCCTGATCTAACTGCTTTGATGCCGCAGTCGTTATTTATTGTGACATCTAAGGGGTTAACCCGTCAGTCACGTAGCTAGCCCTGAGCCTGACCATTGCAGTAAAGTGTCAGCTGGACGGTACCTCTCGGGGCTCCCCTCCCAAGCCCAAACCGTGCGGGGAATGGGCATTAAAGGGGTCCTCCGGGAGTAGAACGCTGATAGCCTATCCTCCTCAGGGTAGGTCCTCAACATCTGATCAGTGGGGGTCCGACTCTGGGCTCTCCGCTGAGGCGGTGCTACGTGAATGCTGCGGCCAATGACGTCACAAGGTCAGTCCCAGGCCACTGTACTGTGAGGAGTCCGCTTACTGTAGCACTGCGGCCTCTTCAAACCGCCAAAAAGTAGGTATGCGAGGCGTCCGACCCCTTACTGATCAGATATTGAGGTTAGGTCATAAATAGTGTACTTTAGGTCACCCACCTACGGCAGGAAGGGGGGGGGGGGGTTAAAGGAATTTTACAGAAACTTCTTGAAATAAAATGGCCGCCCTCACCCTTTCTCTCTTGCAGTAAGCCACCAATGGGGCTGCTTCAGAATCTCGCCCGCGGCTTCGTCCGGGGATCCGACCGAATGGCCAAAATCACTAGCAAAATGGGACCTAACTCCTTCAACAGGGGTAGAGGAGCCAAGAGGGTGGGCTTCCTGACCTCCAACAAGAAGTTTGTCCGAGTGAAGGAGATGGTGCCCGAATTCATAGTCCCGGACCTGAGCGGCTTCAAGCTGCGGCCGTACGTCTCCTACAAGGTTCCGGCCGTGACCGAGGAAAAGATGACCGCCAAGAAACTGTTCCTGGAAACCGCCGCTCCGGCCATACAGAAGGACATTGAGAGCGGCACCTTCGATCCCAATAACCTGGAAAAGTACGGATTCGAACCCACCCAAGAAGGCAAATTATTCCAGCTGTACCCAAAGAATTACGTCCAGTAGCCGCGATCGGACTGCGATAGTTAACCCCATGTTATAGCGCTGAGTTTGGTAATTAAACGGAAAATACCTAACACGGCCAACACCGATTTATTAATGCGGAAACCATAGCCAGCCAGGCATCTCCCCTGGAGCGGCCAGGAGTACTACAGCTCTGATCAGGTGACCGGCCGTCCAGAGCGAGAGCCGCTGACCGGTGACTCGGAGGGAGGGCCCCCCCCCCCCATTGATGGTGGCCATATCTCCTAATACAGGGGTCAGCAGCCTCCTGTTATGAAACTACAACTCCCAGGATTCTCCTTCCACTTCTATGGGAGAACAGACAAGTAAGGCCTCTTGCACACTACCATGTGCTGGCCGGGCCCGTGCTGCGGACAGCAAATGGTTCGCAATGCACGGGCACTGACCGTGGGGCAGCCACATGTGGATTGCGGACCCATTCACTTGGAAGGGGTCCGTTGCGCAAAAAGATAGAACAAGTTCGATTTTTTTAGCGGAGGGGAACCCCACGTTACTCCAGATTTGCGGACCCATTTGAGTGAATGGGCACACAGCCGGTGCCCTGTGTATTGTGGACCGCCCGCCGTATGCCGCCACGAGAGCACTACGGCCGTGTGAAAGAAGCCTAAGTGTGCATGCTGTGAGTTGCAGTTTTCACAGCAGCTGGAGTGGCGATGTTTGCTGACCCGCACTTCTCTCTAGAACAGGGACCCCAAAGTGAACGAGAGCAGGCTGCGCATGCGCTGAATACTCTCTATTCACTATTATTGGAGTTCCCAAATTGCAGAGCAAGCGCAGCCACAGCTCCATTCGCCTGCACAGCTGTTCTCCGTGCACTTTGGGGGGGTCCTGTTCTAGAAATAAGTGTGGGTGTCTGAGGTGAGACAACCCCATTAATCTCCCACAGTTATAGATAAGGTAAGGACATCAGTTTCAGACTGGTGGGGGTCCAACTCTCGGACGCTTGGCTGTCTATATAGCGGCGCCCCCCACTGGTCAGATATTGAGGGCTCACCCCAAGGATCAGCCATCAGCAGTACATGGCTCCTGCACAAAGCTCTGTTATGGGGTCCGGCCAATGAACCCTTTATATTTCCACAAGGCACAACTGCCCTGCAGCCAAACTGTGTGGCAGGGACCAGCAACCTTCGTCACTCCAGCTGCTGTGAAACTACAACTCCCAGCATGCAAACATGCTCGGCTGTTTGTCTAAGGCCCCATGCACACGGCCGTGTTTCACAGCCGTGTGCGGGCCGTGGAACCGCGGCCTGGATCCCTCCTGAGAGCAGGAGCGCACGGCGTCACTGGTTGCTATGACGCCGTGCGCTCCCTGCTGCCGCCGCAATACAGTAATACACTGGTATGATCTATACCAGTGTATTACTGTACTGTGCCGGCAGCAGGGAGCGCACGGCGTCATAGCAACCAGTGACGCCGTGTGCTCCTGCTCTCAGGAGGGATCCAGGCCGCGGTTCCACGGCCCGCACACGGCTGTGAAACACGGCCGTGTGCATGGGGCCTAACTCCCATAGAAGTGCATGGAGCATTCTGGGAGTTGTAGTTTTAGAACACCTGGAGTGCTCCGCTGCAGATTCTGGTGGATATCTGTAGCTGCAATGTAACGTCACATCCAATCAATGTCTGCCGCAGTGTTGGCAGGAATTGCTTAACCCCTTCTACCCTGGGCTAGTCTTCACCTTCCTGCCCAGGCCTGTCTTTTCGCTTTATGTTGTAATAATTTTGGAATAGTTTTACTTATCTGACTGATACTGAGATCGCTTTCCGGTGACACATTGTACTTCATAGTTAATACGGTTGAAAAAAAGACATAAGTCCATCAAGTTCAACCAAGGGATCGGTGGGGACGTGAATCCCAGAAGGAAGTGAGACTCAGATTTCTACACGTTTTCATAAGTATTAGGCCTCATGCACACGAACGTGGTTTGGGTCCGCATCCGAGACGCAGTTTTTGCGGCTCGGGTGTGGCCCCATTCACTTCAACGGGGCCGCAAAAGATGCGAACAGCACTCCGTGTGCTGTCCGCATCCGTTGCTCCGTTCTGTAGCCCCACAAATAAAATAGAACATGTCCTACACTTGTCCGTTGTTACAATGGATCCGCAAAAAAAAACTGATGCCATACAGATGTCATCCTTCTTTTTTTTTTTTTGGCGGACCGCAAAACACATACGGTCGTGTGCATCTAGCCTTAATGTCTTTTACTTTTAAAGGGCTTCTGTCCCCCCCCCCCCATTTAGCAATTTTCAGTATCGGACATTAGCTATTTGCTAATGTCAGTTGAGTCCATATATATCACTGTTACCTGTCTCTGTGCTGTAAATTCAGTAAAAATCGTACTTTTATAATATGCAAATTATTAAATTACTTCACTACCAGCAACTTGGGCGGTTACTTGCTCGGACTATAAACACGCCCCCTCCTCCACTTGATAGACAGGGCCAGCGAGCGCTCTCCTCCTCCCGTTGGCCCTGTCTGCCCATGAAATCCCGTGCCTGCGCTGATGACGTCACACCCGGAAAATAAGCAGCTAAATGGGGGGTGACGGAAGCTTTTTAAGAATTCTTCTAAACCCTTTTTGAAACTGTCCCCTGTTCCTGCTGTGACCACGTCCTGAGGAGTCTATTCCACAGGTTCTCAGTTCTTACAGTAAAGAAGCTTTGACGCTTCCGGAGACTGAACTTCTTCTTCTCCAGTCGGAGGCAGCGCTCCCTTTTGAGCACATTTTACATGGAACAGTTTTTCACCGTATTTTTTTGTCCAGGCTACTACTCACCTCTATTACATCCACAGCCGCCCCTCTGTCCAGGCTTCTACTCGCCTCACTACATCCACAGCCGCCCCTCTGTCCAGGCTACTACTCACCTCACTACATCCACAGCCGCCCCTCTGTCCAGGCTTCTACTCACCTCACTACATCCACAGCCGCCCCTCTGTCCAGGCTTCTACTCACCTCACTACATCCACAGCCGCCCCTCTGTCCAGGCTACTACTCACCTCACTACATCAACAGCCGCCCCTCTGTCCAGGCTACTACTCACCTCACTACATCCACAGCCGCCCCTCTGTCCAGGCTACTACTCACCTCACTACATCCACAGCCGCCCCTCTGTCCAGGCTACTACTCACCTCACTACATAAACAGCCGCCCCTCTGTCCAGGATACTACTCACCTCACTACATAAACAGCCGCCCCTCTGTCCAGGCTACTACTCACCTCACTACATCCACAGCTGCCCCTCTGTCCAGGCTACTACTCACTTCACTACATCCACAGCGGCCCCTTTGTCCAGGCTTCTACTCACCTCACTACATCCACAGCCGCCCCTCTGTCCAGGCTTCTACTCACCTCACTACATCCACAGCCGCCCCTCTGTCCAGGCTACTACGCTCCTCACTACATCCACAGCCGCCCCTCTGTCCAGGCTACTACTCACCTCACTACATCCACAGCCGCCCCTCTGTCCAGGCTACTATTCACCTCACTACATCCACAGCCGCCCCTCTGTCCAGGCTACTACTCACCTCACTACATCCACAGCCGCCCCTCTGTCCAGGCTACTATTCACCTCACTACATCCACAGCCGCCCCTCTGTCCAGGCTACTACTCACCTCACTACATCCACAGCCACCCCTCTGTCCAGGCTACTACTCACCTCACTACATCCAGAGCCGCCCCTCTGTCCAGGCTACTACTCACCTCACTACATCCACAGCCGCCCCTCTGTCCAGGCTTCTACTCGCCTCACTACATCCACAGCCGCCCCTCTGTCCAGGCTTCTACTCACCTCACTACATCCACAGCCGCCCCTCTGTCCAGGCTACTATTCACCTCACTACATCCACAGCCGCCCCTCTGTCCAGGCTACTACTCACCTCACTACATCCACAGCCGCCCCTCTGTCCAGGCTACTACTCACCTCACTACATCCACAGCCGCCCCTCTGTCCAGGCTACTACTCGCCTAACTACATCCACAACCGCCCCTCTGTCCAGGCTACTACTCCCCTCACTACATCCACAGCCGCCCCTCTGTCCAGGCTACTACTCCCCTCACTACATCTACAGCCGCCCCTCTGTCCAGGCTACTACTTACCTCACTACATCCACAGCCGCCCCTCTGTCCAGGCTACTACTCACCTCACTACATCCACAGCCGCCCCTCTGTCCAGGCTACTACTGACCTCACTACATCCACAGCTGCCCCTCTGTCCAGGCTTCTACTCACCTCACTACATCCACAGCTGCCCCTCTGTCCAGGCTACTACTCACCTCACTACATCCACAGCCGCCCCTCTGTCCAGGCTTCTACTCACCTCACTACATCTACAGCCGCCCCTCTGTCCAGGCTACTACTTACCTCACTACATCCACAGCCGCCCCTCTGTCCAGGCTACTACTCACCTCACTACATCCACAGCCGCCCCTCTGTCCAGGCTACTACTCACCTCACTACATCCACAGCCGCCCCTCTGTCCAGGCTACTACTCACCTCACTACATCCACAGCCGCCCCTCTGTCCAGGCTACTACTCACCTCACTACATCCACAGCCGCCCCTCTGTCCAGGCTACTACTCACCTCACTACATCCACAGCCGCCCCTCTGTCCAGGCTTCTACTCACCTCACTACATCCACAGCCGCCCCTCTGTTCAGGCTTCTACTTACCTCCTCATAAAAACAAATCAGGTTAGTCTGACAACTTCTGTCCTTGGTAAACCCATGTTGGTTGTCACTTATAATATTATTTATAGTCACATACTCCTGTATATAGTCCTTTTAAGAGTCTTTCCAACATTTTTCCCTCAACAGAAGTTAAACTAACTGGTCTGAAATTACATGTAGAGGACCAAGACCCATTTTTGAATATGGGCACCACATTTGCCTTGTGCCAATCACTTGGCCCTGTACCAGTCCCTAGAGAATCTTTAAATATTATAAACGGGGGCACAGCAATGACTGAACTGAGCTCTGTAAGCACTCTTGGGTGTTATCCATCTGGACCCGGAGCCTTGTTCACATTTACCTTTTATTTAACTTCTCTTGGACCATATCTACAGCCAATTGAGTATATCACTAGATGTACTAACAGCCCCAGCACCACAGGTATCCGCTCCTTTCTCTTCATGTTAACGGTAAATTTGGGGCAATATTTGTTTCCTTTTACTTATTGAAAAAAAAATCTGAATTTTGTAAAATTTGAACTGTTAAGACAGACACAAATACCTCACAATAGTTATCAATCAACATTCCCCGAATGTCTACTTTATGTCGGCATCATTTTGTAAATGTAATTTTATTTTTTAGGACGTTAGAAGGCTTAGAATTTTAAAAGCAATTTTTTTCTAATTTTCACCTTTTTTTTTTTTTTTCCCCACCACGAATTCAGTTATAAAGTGATTTTGAGGGGCTCAAGTAATAGAAACCACCCATGATTGACTCCAGTTTATAAACTGCACCCCTAAAATTATTCAAAACGGTTGGTACCAACTTTGTTAATCCTTGAAGTGTTTCACAAGAAATAAAGGAAAATGGAGGTAAAATTTCAAAATTTAATTTTTTGGGCAGATTTTTTTTATGTTAATACATCTTTTTTTTTTTTTCTCTTGCAACACAGCAAGGGTTCACAGCAAAATAAACCTCAATATGCATGACTCTGATTCTGCCGTTTACAGGAACACCGCACATGTGGTCGTAAACTGCTGTATGGGCACGTGGCAGTGGTCAGAAGGGAAGGAGTGCCATATGGTTTAGTTGAAATGGTTTTTTGAGCGCCATGTTGTATCTGAAGAGACCCTGAGTTACCCTTACAGTGGAATGCCCAAAAAGTGACCCCCATTTTGGAAACCACCCCTCAAGAAATGTATTAAGGGGTGTACTCAGCACTTTGACCCCACAGGTGTTTATAGAATTTAGAAACACTTGGCTGTGCAAATGAAACATTTCATTTCTTCCAATAAAATATTGCTTTAGCCCCAAATTTTTTATTTTCACAGGGGTTAAGAGGAGAAAAAGCCATTACCCGTTTTCTCCTCAATACAGCAACACTCCATATGTGGTGGTAAACTGCTGTGGGGGCACACCGCAGGACTCAAAAGGGAAGGAGCGCCATATGGCTTTTACAGCTTTTGATGGATTGGCTTACGGGCACCATGTTGTTATTGAACAGTCTCTGAATCCCCCCCCCCCCCCCCCCCCCCCAATCAGATATAGACTGACCGAGGATAGATCATCAATACGGAACTCCAGGAAAATCCCTTTAAGGTTGGTTTGCGGGTGCCCCCTGGGTCATGGGGGAAAATTAATTTCAATCTCATCCACTTAGCTTTTCTACACACAATTTCACTACGGAAAATCAACAGCTCTTGAGCCACTCGTGGCGTAAAATTTTATGGTGTATTTGTCCGTGGCTTAAAATTAAGCCACGTGTGAATCCACCCAAAGGCTGTCTGCCTGAGGTCTTCTATCCAGGGGTACTGGACCACTGGTGGTAACCCCTTTGAACCTTCATGTATGAGACCCGTCCACGGCTCAGGGTTTCATGGACAGAGGAACATTTATTTATTTTTCTTAAAAAAATTCATATATATACACACGACCGGATGCTGCTGGGTGCTTGGAATATCGCCAGTAACGGCTGCTGGTATACGGCCTCCGATGTTACTTGTCATGCAATCGGATGCCGCTCTCGTCCATGGAGGCAAGTATCATTATTGCTGATTTCTGTGCGGGGTCCTGATTTACGTTTTTTTCTTTAAGGAGACCTAAAGGAACAAATGAAAATGGGAGATAATAAAATGGAGTAGCCTCTAAGGCCTCTTCCACACGAAAGTCTTTTCATTCCGTTTTTTTTGCGACACGTATACGGAACCATTTCAATGGGTCCACAAAAAAACGGAAGTTTTACTCTGTGTGCATTCCGTTTCCGTATTTCTGTTCCGCAAAAAAAAATAGAACATGTCCTATTATTGTCCGCATTACAGACAAGGATAGAACTGTTCTATTAGGGGCCCTCTGTTCCGTTCCGAAAAATATGGAATGCACACGGATGTCATCCGTGTTTTTTTGCAGATCGCAAAATACATTCGGTCATGTGCAAGAGGCCTAATCCTGTACAACTGACTGCACGAAAGGCTGTTCTACTTAAAACTGCGCTGTAGAATGAATACTTAGACTGTGCTCCCTCCCATTTTAGGTTTGTTAAAGGCTATAGACACTTTCAGGGCAATTTTTCAATTGGTCTTTATTAAAAATGGTCAGCCATTTTTGAGATACAAGGGTTAAAAAATCAGTTTATTTGCAGAATGTCTCAGACTTATGTCAGCTGACGGCTCATGTGTAGCTCTGATCTCCTGACCTCATAAACGCTCATTATACCTAAACAATACGGCTTAGGCCTCTTTCACACTTGCGTTGTCCGGATCCGGCGTGTACTCCACTTGCCGGAATTACACGCCGGATCCGGAAAAACGCAAGTGTACTGAAAGCATTTGAAGACGGATCCGTCTTCAAAATGCTTTCAGTGTTACTATGGCAGCCAGGACGCTATTAAAGTCCTGGTTGCCATAGTAGGAGCGGGGGAGCGGCATACTTACAGTCCGCGCGGCTCCAGAATGACGTCAGAGCGCCCCATGCGCATGGATGACGTGCCATGCGATCACGTCATCCATGTGCGTGGGGCGCCCTGAGGTCACTCTGGAGCGCCCCGGGAGCCGCACAGACGGTAAGTATGCTGCTAAACTTTACCATGGCTGCCAGGACTTTAGCGTCCCGGCAGCCATGGTAACCATTCAGAAAAAGCTAAACGTCGGATCCGGCAATGCGCCGAAACGACGTTTAGCTTAAGGCCGGATCCGGATCAATGCCTTTCAATGGCCATTCATTCCGGATCCGGCCTTGCGGCAAGTGTTCAGGATTTTTGGCCGGAGCAAAAAGCGCAGCATGCTGCGGTATTTTCTCCGGCCAAAAAACGTTCCGTTCCGGAACTGAAGACATCCTGAACGGATTTCTCTCCATTCAGAATGCATTAGGATAAAACTGATCAGGATTCTTCCGGCATAGAGCCCCGACGACGGAACTCTATGCCGGAAGACAAGAACACAGGTGTGAAAGAGCCCATAAATGAGTGTTTATGAGAGAAGAGCTACACATGAGCAGTCAGCTGACAGAATTCGGAAGAGACATTCTGCAAATAGTTTTTTTTAACCCCTGTATCTCAAAAACGGTGAACATTTGTAATAAAAGCCCAAGCCCAAAATGAGTAAAAAAAAGTTACTCCCCTCGAAATGTAGTTTTAGCGCGTGCCCCCCCATCCCTCATCTTAGTGCCCCCAGATTAGACCTTCATAGAACCCTATGGTGATCTAAATTCAGTTCACATAAACCAGGGGAGGGTTGGGGGGCTTGGCGGGTCGTAGGGCCTTAATATGGGTGCTCATATGTGCACATGAAAACAAAAACGCACCTCAGGAGGTAGACCATTGTAACGACCGGTGGGCGGCAGTGGATGGTCACTCCGCAGGGTTTAGTCTCTGGGATTGCCACCGCCAGACATGTAAAACGTGGTCATAAAAGGAGCACGTGGCCAGCAGGTCAGTCTGCGCTTGTCCGGGGACCCCAGTAACCGGACGGTCGTCGGTCGTTCCGCTCGGTTCCGGCACGTATCCTCCAGAGTCGTCTTCCAGGACGACGTCGAAGCTGGCGGTGGGCGACTCGTAGAAGATTTTCAGGTTCTGCATCGATTGCGCCAGCTTCTGACTGCCGACAGGATCCGACTCCACCGCCTTTAAGGACTCCAGTTCTGGACTGGGCACGGAGGCATCCGGAAGTAACGCTCTGGACCAATCGGCTCCGTAGGCCAAGGAGTTGTGGAGGACGTACGAAGACAGGATGGGGCAACCACCTAGAGGGCGGCAAAGTGCAATTCATGAAGAATGTGGGGCTAACTGAATCCGGTTCTCCTAATGCTGGGGCTTACCGGAGCCGGAGTCCAGGATGTGGAAGCCACTGTGCATACAAGCGGCCAGCAGGAGGGCGCTGTCTGTGGGGTGCCACTTCAGCCGCCAGACTCCTCCCTGTACATGGGTGTCGGATGTCGGTTGCTTCATTTGCCTTAAGTCCCAAACAAGAACGTGCTCGTCATAACTAGGGTCCAAAATGGGACAGGCTTAGAATACAGGCACGTGGGGAGGATTTACCATTGCGGATTTTACCGTGAATCCGCCATGTGTTACTTGTAGATTTATCGCGAGGTGTGAAATCCGCAGCATAACCTGACACGCTGTGGATTTAAAGGCTATGGACATCTTCGGGGCATTTTACTCATTTTGGGCTAAAATATTTTTTTTCAATTGGTCTTCATCAAACATTTACAGCGGTTTTTGTGATACGCGGGGTTTAAAATCAGTCTGTTTGCAGATGTCGCTCCTGAGTTTCGTTAACTGACGGCTCATGTGAAGCCTTACCTCTGATCTCCTGACCTCATTATTGCTAAACTCTCTTCAAACTGATTTAAGCCATGTTCTTATGAGGTCAGGGTATGGGAGATAAGGCTTCACATGAGCCATCAGGTGATGGAACTCAGGAACGACAGTTTGCAAAGAGACCGGTTTATAACCTCCATGTATCACAAAAACTGCTGACATTTTTTAATAAAGACCAATTGAAAGATTTAATTTTTTTTGTAAATGACCAAAAGGAGTAAAATGCATAAAAAAATTCCCAAAGGTGTCCATAGCCTTTTAATTCTACATCGCAGGTCAATTTCCACCCCTATTTTTCTGCAGTGTAGGGGTAACATTTTGTAAAATGTCAACCACTTGTTGGTATTGTAATACGCTGCAGATATTCCAC
This sequence comes from Bufo gargarizans, assembly GCF_014858855.1. Taxonomy (NCBI): domain Eukaryota; kingdom Metazoa; phylum Chordata; class Amphibia; order Anura; family Bufonidae; genus Bufo; species Bufo gargarizans. Next base: position 13,553,557 of record NC_058090.1, on the reverse strand, counting down.
GGGAGAAAACCCGCCACATGTGAACATGTCCTTAATAAAACATTGGGGATTTTCTTCCATTCTTCGTATTTAATACTCAAGTCAGACATCGCCACCTACTGGTCATGTATGACTATGGCATATCCTGTAATAATTGCAGAACACCAGCAGGTGGCGCTATAATAATATACATTTTATTTAATTTTTTTAATAGTGGACATGTCAGCCAATGCACAGAGTCTATTATGTGGGGCTGGCACACACTGCTCACCTTCCCGTAGCCAAAACATGTTCCCGATGAGGGTTACTCTGGATGCTGCACACTCCCATTGAATGCCTGTGAGAAATAAAACTGATTATATAGGTTGTCCAAGATTGGCTGCTTTCTTAAAAACATAAAACAGCGCCACCCCTGACCACAGGTTGCGTGTGGTATTGCAGCTCAACCTATTAACTCTAATGGAGCGGAGCTGCCATACCGATCACCACCCATGGACTGGTGTGGCTGCGCTGTTTGTAAAATAAGGCAGCCATGTTCTTCTAATCCTGGACAGCCTTTACTGGGGGGGGTCCTACCTTTTGCTGGTAAATACTGGGATGTCCGGTGTCGCTCTGGTGTCCCATCCTCTCAGCAGACAGTCATCTCCCCCTGGAATCAGGGACACGCACAGATCGTTAGCCTTGGCGCAAAAAGGGAAGGGGTAGCAATTACCTAGAGCAGGGATCAGCAACCTCTGGCACTCCAGCTGTTATGGAACTACAACTCCCATAGTGCCCCATTCACTTTTATAGGAGTTAGAAGAACAGCCAAGCATGTTGCATGCTGGGAGTTGTAGTTTCACAGCAGATTCCCATCCCAGAGCGAGCAGAGGTTGCCATGGGAATCGGCTCTGCGCCACTTTCACCAATTTCCCTCATATTGGGCCAGACCTGAGTAGATGATGTCACAGTTCCAGTAGTTGAAGGCGGCGATCCAGGCCTCGAAGTCGTGTGCCTTCCACTGACACGTGACGTCCACGGACGCCGCCGACTCTTCCACGTGCAGAAGGCTGAGCCTGCCCCGAGAGTCGCTGCAGATGATCTTCACAGGAGAAGTGCTGCGGCGGCGGGAGAAAAATCAGAGAAACGTTACGACGATTCATCGGCGGCGGCCATCCGGAAAACGGCGGTGCAGGGTCTCACCTCTCTCTCCTTCCTGTGGACCAGTCAAGGGATAGAGCCAGGCACTCGTCACCCAAATCCGCGCTGCACACGGGCTGCACTCTGGAGCTTTCCTACTGGAAGAACACGGAGACACTGCCGAGGAGAGCCGGCAAAAACAGCGCCACTGCCACCAACAGGGTACGTGTGGTACTGCACCTCAGGCCCATTCAATTCAATGGAATCTAGTGCACAGTGCCTGATCCCGCTACTCTCAATGGCCGGTTTATGGTACTTAAAGGGGTCCTTACGTATTCTAATATTTCTATATACACCTGTCACACATACGGATATGTTTTGGCAGATGTTGACATCAGTCACCTGCAACGTTTAAAGGGGTTAGCCCCCTTTTATTGGTAGGTGATAAATGCATGATCACTGGGGGTCTGATCACTAGGACAGGGGTGGTCCCTGAGCCCTATGTGTGAATAGTGCCTGCATGACCACCGCTCCATTCACCGCCTATGGGGCGGCCGAGTACAAAGCTCCACCTATAAAAAACGGATTGATCTACGCCACTCAGGGAGCTTAGGACCCCGATCCTCCTGACCAGTGGGGGATCCCACCAATCAGATACCTGTGGACAGGAGATAAGTGTGTATCCTGAGATGACCCCTTTAAGGACTATAACCCCCAGCATGACTGCACATCCCCTAGAGCAGGCATCCTCAAACTGCGGCCCTCCAGCTGTTGCAAAACTACAACTCCCAGCATGCCCGAACAGCCTACAGGTATCAGCCTACAGCAGGGCATTGTGGGAGTTGTAGTTTTACAACAGCTGGAGGGCCGCACGTTGAGGATGCCTGCCCTATAGTCTGGCCCTGGACTCCGGTGACGCTTTGCTCCTATATTCCTGCCTGAGGTCTTGATTTCGGGCACTTACCTTTTGGCCTTGTAATCTATACAGCTCCAGGACGCCCTTGGCATTGGCGACACCCAGAACGGGGCTCTCAGAGAGCGGAACGTGGCACCTGAGAAGACAGAATAGCGCACTGGTCATACATAAATCGGATCACATTGCTCTCTATGCTGCTGATAGCCTTAAAGGGGTTGTCCAGGATTTTGATATCGATGGCCTACCCTTCCATTAATATCAGATAGGCGGGGTCCGACACCCTGCACCCCAGACTGGCGGGGTCCGACACCCTGCACCCCACTGATCCGCTATAAATCTGGTGCCATTTACTTCAATGGCAGGAAAGCTGCAGTTTCCGGCTCTGTCCACTACATGGAGCTGTGTAGTTTTGTCGCCGGAGCTGCCCCCAAACAGAAGATCAGCGGGGGTGCAGGGTGTTGGACCCCACCGATCAGATATTGATGGACTACTTTGAGGATATCAAAATCCTGGATAACCCATTACCCAAAATCACTCAGGTCCCACCTCTAGAGAGTGGCGTTCCCCCGATCCCATCCAAGCGTCCCCCTATGCATTCAATGCAGCCTGGATGAGGAGGACCACGACCCCCTTGATGGGATGGGGACCTCTGTTTTTAGGATAGGTGCAGTTCCTAAAACTGGGACCTGCATCTATAAGACGTTTAGGCCACAAAAGCCTAAAATAGGGAAACCCCTTTAAGCTTGATCCTTCTGCTTGCTGTCAGTGAACAGCTGAGAAGCCCACCCTGATCCCCTCAGACAATCAGCCGCCGGAGGTAATGAAAGATGTTTTCATTCACTGATAGTGCGCAGAGGTCTTAGAGAAATGGATTTTTCACTACACACAGAGAGGCAGAGTACTGGGGGGGGGGGTCTGTGAAAGCGGGGGGACGTACGGAAGCCGCGCTGCTCACCACTTCATGTCCAGTATGGCGGCTGTCTCTATCTTCTGAACCTCGGTCACTGGAGAAAAGAACTGCTGGGGGTTGTAGTGATAGAGGAGAAGGCGGCCCAGCCGCAGGTGTGGGTTGTCGCTGTCCTCTCCGCTGACCTGGGGGAGGGGAGAGCGGTATGGAGAGGAGACGCACACACGGCTTACACTATAGGACGTTATATGGCGTTATGTTCAGACTCACGTCAGGTTCTGGTTTCTTCAGCTGATACGTCCCGCAGGCCAGCACCGTCCCCCAGTCATCCAGCGGGCACCACTCCACCGCGTCCGCGCTGTACTCCGTATCAATCACCTGTAACGTCTGGGTCTTGCAGCGTCCCGCCATCGCTCGGCCTCCACATCACCCCCCTGATAACAACACCGCCGCTTATATACAAGTTATAATTAGAGGTGAGCGAATTTCGTTTACTGGTAAAAGGCGAATTGCGTTATAGATTCCGTTACCACGGACCATAACGCAATTCTGTGACGGAATGCCTTTAGAGTCCTCTCCTGCATAATGTAAACGGGACGGATCCGTTTTGCAGCCCATAGACTTCTATTATGACGGAATGAATAACGGAATCCCTCTAAAGCCATTCTGTTATGCGTTCCGTCATAGAATTGCGTTATGGTCCGTGGTAACGGAATCTATAACGCAATTCGCCTTTTACCAGTAAACTAAGGGTGAACGAATTTCAAAATATGAAATTCACTCATCTCTAGTAATAATGCTGAAGATAATGTACAGTGATGACATCACACAGAGGTTATGATACTGTATGTAATGTACAGTGATGACATCACACAGAGGTTATGATGCTGTATATAATGTACAGTGATGACATCGCACAGAGGTTATGATGCTGTATGTAATGTACAGTGATGACATCACACAGAGGTTATGATACTGTATGTAATGTACAGTGATGACATCACACAGAGGTTATGATACTGAATATAGTGTACAGTGATGACATCACACAGAGGTTATGATACTGAATATAGTGTACAGTGATGACATCACAGAGGTTATGATGCTGTATATAATGTACAGAGATGACATCACACAGAGGTTATGATACTGTATGTAATGTACAGTGATGACATCAGACAGAGGTTATTAAGCTGTATATAATGTACAGTGGTGACATCAGACAGAGGTGTCATGCAGAAGTTATCATACCATACCTTTTGCACTAATGACGTCACACTGCCTACCACAGAGAAGTTATAATACTAAACAGAACGTACAATGATGACGTCACAGACAGCCACACTCACCAGCATGCAGCACGTACAGAATCCTGAACTCGGCAACTACTTCCGGGTCGACTACACAAGAGGCTCCGCCTCCACAGAGAAATGATGGACAACAGCCTCGTCCAATAGCGTTTCGCCTCTCCTGATTGGCTGATTTTGATCACATGGCTATTATCCGTCTTTACTGAATGAGACTAACCAATTGTCTCCATTCAACAGGATTTCACAGAGAGGTCACGTCACCCGGGCAGGCTGAGCCTTGTAGTTCCACAAGAGTTGACATTTCCAGAAGCAATATTGAAATTGATTCAGATAAACTCTACAGCCCTCCAACAATGACATATCACATCCATTCTCCTTCCCTGTGTATCCATCAGAAAACTTTAACCTCCAGAGCTGCAATCACTGTTCTGCTGATACAGTCACTGTGTACATACAATACATTACTTATCCTGTACTGGACCTGAGTTACATCCTGTATTATACCCCAGAGCTGCACTCACTATTCTGCTGGTGCAGTCACTGTGCACATACATTACTTATCCTGTACTGGACCTGAGTTACATCCTGTATTATACCCCAGAGCTGCACTCACTATTCTGCTGGTGCAGTCACTGTGTACATACATTACTTATCCTGTACTGATCCTGAGTTACATCCTGTATTATACTCCAGAGCTGCACTCACTATTCTGCTGCTGCAGTCACTGTGTACATACATTACTTATCCTGTACTGATCCTGAGTTACATCCTGTATTATACTCCAGAGCTGCACTCACTATTCTGCTGGTGCAGTCACTGTGTACATACATTACTTATCCTGTACTGATCCTGAGTTACATCCTGTATTATACTCCAGAGCTGCACTCACTATTCTGCTGGTGCAGTCACTGTGTACATACAGTCAGGTCCATAAATATTGGGACATGGACACAATTCTAACATGTTGGGCTCTATACACCACCACAATGGGTTTGAAATGAGACGGACAAGATGTGCTTTACCTGCAGACTGTCGGCTTTACCTGCAGACCGTCGGCTTTACCTGCAGACCGTCGGCTTTACCTGCAGACTGTCAGCTTTACCCGCAGACTGTCAGCTGTAATCTGAGGTATTTACATCCAGATCAGGTGAACGGTGCAGGAATTACAGCAGTTTGCATCTGTGCCTCCCACTTGTTAAGGGACCAGAAGTAATGGGACAGAATAATAATCATAAATCAAACTTTCCCTTTTTAATACTTGGTTGCGAATCCTTTGCAGTCAATTACAGCCTGAAGTCTGGAACGCATAGACATCCCCAGACGCTGGTCTCATCCCTGGTGACACTCTGCCCGGCCTCTACTGCAGCTGTCTTCAGTTCCTGCTTGTTCTTGGGGCATTTTCCCTTCAGTTTTGTCTTCAGGAGGTGAAATGCAGCTCAATCAGATTCAGGTCCGGGGATTGACTCGGCCATTGCAGAACATTCCACTTCTTTCCCTTAAACTCTTTGGTTGCTTTTGCAGTATGCTTTGGGTCATTGTCCATCTGCACTGTGAAGCGCCGTCCAATGAGTTCTGAAGCATTCGGCTGAATATGAGCAGATAATATTGCCCGAAACACTTCAGAATTCATCCTGCTGCTTTTGTCAGCAGTCACATCATCAATAAATACCAGAGAAGCAGTTCCATTGGCAGCCATACATGCCCAGGCCATGACACTACCACCACCATGCTTCACTGATGAGGTGGTATGCTTAGGATCATGAGCAGCTCCTTTCCTTCTCCATACGCTTCTCCTCCCATCACTCTGGTACAAGTTGATCTTGGTCTCATGTCCATAGGATGTTGTTTCTGAACTGTAAAGGCTTTTTTAGATGTCGTTTGGCAAACTCTAATCTGGCCTTCCTGTTTTTGAGGCTCAGCAATGGTTTCCATCTTGTGGTGAACCCTCTGTATTCACTCTGGTGAAGTCTTCTCCTGATTGTTGACTCTGACACACATCCACCTACCTCCTGCAGAGTGTTCTTCATCTGGCCAACTGTTGTGAAGGGTGTTTTCTTCACCAGGGAAAGAATTCTTCGCTCATCCACCACAGTTGTTTTCCGTGGTCTTCCGGGTCTTTTGGTGTTGCTGAGCTCACCGGTGCGTTCCTTCTCTTTAAGAATGTTCCAAACAGTTGTTTTGGCCGCGCCTAATGTTTTTGCTATCTCTCTGATGGGTTTGTTGTGTTTTTTCAGCCTAATGATGGCTTCACTGATGGTGACAGCTCTTTGGATCTCATCTTGGGAGTTGACAGCAACAGATTCCAAATGCAGATAGCAGACTGGAAATGACCTCTGGACCTTTTATCTGCTCATTGTAATTGGGATAATGAGGGAATAACACACACCGGCCATGGAGCAGCCGAGAAGCCAAGTGTCCCATTACTTCTGGTCCCTTAACAAGTGGGAGGCACAGATGCAAACTGCTGTAATTCCTGCACCGTTCACCTGATTGGATGTAAATACCTCAAATTACAGCTGACAGTCTGCAGGTACAGCTGACAGTCTGCAGGTAAAGCTGACAGTCTGCGGGTAAAGCTGACAGTCTGCAGGTAAAGCACATCTTGTCCGCTTCATTTCAAATCCATTGTGGTGGTGTACAGAGCCAAACATGTTAGAATTGTGTCCATGTCCCAACATTTATGGACCTGACTGTACATTACGTGTTCTGATCCTCCATTATACTCCAGAGCTGCATTTACAATTCTGCAGTCTTCTACACTGACATCTGCTGCTTGTTCATGGTCTTTTCTCAGGGAAGTGCACACACACAATCCCCTCTTGATCCTATCACCTTCCCGGCACTGACCCTTCACAGAGGAACACGGATGAGGATCCTCAGTCCTGGATCGGGGACTATCAGGCGTTGTGTTTGGGAGAGAGCGCAGGCTGCAGACTCTGGTTGAGGTTTCTATAACTAAGGGCTCATGCACAGGAACGTATTTTCTTTTCGTGTCCGTTCCGTTTTTTTTTGCGGACAGTACACAGAACCATTCATTTCAATGGGTCTGCAAAAAAGAAAACAGAAGGTACTCCGGGTGCATTCCGTTTCCGTATTTCTGTTCTGCAAAAAAATAGAACATGTCCTATTATTGTCCACATTACGGACAAGGATAGGATTGTTCTATTAGGGGCCCACTGTTCCGTTCCGCAAAATACATTCGGTCGTGTGCACGAGGCCTAAGGCTGGATTGTATTCATGAGAACAGAACTGCAATCACTTTCTTCTTTTTCTCCAACACATCTAGTGACACGAGCAAAAATGTCCTCCCGTTTTGTGTACACAGCTCCTATGCAGATCACTGCAAACTAAGGTCACATGACAGTGCAGCTCCTTTATGGCCTCATTCAGACAGCTGTATGTTTTTGATGTACGCAAAAATGCGGATCCGTTTTTTTTTGCGTACATTTCAGCAAAAAACGGCCATATGAATGAGCCCTTACTCAGTGAGCTTTGTATTCAGTCCCATAGTGACGGACAGAGCGTCAGCGGACATGTCCCATCGCTGCTCCATACAATCCAAGAACATGGGACCTCTGTTCTCATGCAGGTCGGGGGTCCCTGAGGTCGGACTCCACCGTGTGGATAGGGGGCACCAGGCGGATCTATACAGTTCTGTGTTGTACAGGTGCCAGATTATCAGACTTCCTGGATTATAGGAATTTCTCTGTGCAAAATGGATTCCTAAGGGGGTGTTCTAGATTTTACACTGAATCAGACAGTCATGTAGATGCAGAGAGCGCTGCTCTGCAGGGGGGAAAAAAAACCGCTATAGTGACCTCAGGACCTACAGCAGGGACGGCCAACCAGCAGCTCTCCAGCTGTTGCAAAACTACAACTCCCAGACTGCCTACAGCAGGGCATGTTGGGAATAGTAGTTTTACAATGGCTGGAGAGCTGCTGCTTGGCCGTCCCTCACCTACAGGATATCTGACATTTTTAAAATGCACTTTTTTAAGGACTTCTTAAAGAGGAACCCCTCCTGATATTACTAAGTAATTGTATTCCCCGGGACAGTTTTGGAGCTTCTATTATTATAACTGCACCGCATCTAATGTTTCTGTGCGTCGTCAGTATCCCCCATAACAGTGACCCCTACAGCACCCCGCCCCTTTAACAGTGACCTCACAGTACCTATGCTGCCTTAACAGTGACCTCCACAGCAGTTGCCCCTTTAATAGTTGCCCCTGCCCCCTTAAGTCCCCTTTCACACAAGCGAGTTTTCCGCGCGGGTGCAATGTGTGACGTGAACGCATTGCGCCCGCACTGAATCCTGACCCATTAATTTCATTGGGTCTGTGCACATGAGCGTTTTTTTTTTTCACGCATCACTTCTGCGTTGCGTGAAAATCACAGCAGGTTCTATATTCTGCGTTTTTCACGCAGCCCTGGCCCCACAGAAGTGAATGGGGCTTCAGTGAAAAACGCATTGCATCCGGAAACAAGTGCAGGTGCGATGCGTTTTTCACGGATGGTTGCTAAGAGATGTTGTTTGTAAACCTTCAGTTTTTTATCACGTGCGTGAAAAAAAGCATCAAAACGCGCAGAAAAAAACTGAACGCAATCGCAGCCAAACCTGGCTGAACCTGCTTGCAAAATGGTGCGAGTTTCACTGAATGCATCCGGACATAATCCGTCGCGCTTGTGTGCAAGAGGCCAAACAGCGACCTCCACAGCGCCCTGCCCCTTTAACAGCGACCTCCACAGCGCCCTGCCCCTTTAACAGCGACCTCCACAGCGCCCTGCCCCTTTAATGCTCGGGCTATTTTTATGTTAGTCTATGGTAACACACTGCGACATGTGACATGCTGCAACACAACAGTCGCAAAAAATCCATCCAAGATAGACAGTTGTGCCCTATGTGTCGTCGTGTAGCCCCCTAGCCTAAAGCTGACCTACAGCAGTGAAGAAAAATGGCTGGGTTGTTATGGAAACCTGGAGTAAAACTGTGTGTGTGTGGAGACTAAGGGCCTGCGAGCTTCTATTGGCTGATAAGGGACATGTGACCGTGTGTATGGCAGTTGGGATATGACGAGAAAGACCTGCAGGCTTGTATTGGCTAATGCAGGTTATTTTTGTGGAATATCTCAGGAACGGTACGTCCTAGAGAGCCGAGACCCCGCAAGATTTATTTCCAGGTAGCAAGGGATGTGTATACCAAGTTTCGTTTAAATGGATGGTTGCGTTTTTGAGTGATCGCGGAACATACAGTGCTGCCCATAATTATTCATACCCCTCGGCCGCTCCTTCCTCAATGCGCCTGCGCCGATGACGTCACATCTACACCCGGCGCAGGCGCATTGAGGAAGGAGCGGCCGAGCGAGCGTCCCCCTCTCAGTGCGCCTGCGCCGACTGAAGACCGGTACGGTGCAGGCACGAGATTTAGAACGCAGACAGGGCCAGCCAGAGGATGAAAGCGCTCGCTGGCCCTGTCAATCAACAGGAGGAGGGGGCGTTTATTTGAAAGCAGGATGCGGCGGCTACCAGCAAGTAACCGCCCTACCTGCTGGTAGAGAGGTAATTTACATATTATAAAAGTGCATTTTTTTAAGAAACTACTGAACAAAAAAGGGTAAGAGCACTATATAGTGAAAAATCGCAGTATAAAAAAGGTTTTTAAGTCGCCCAAAAATGACTTTAGGAAGCCTTTTATTTAAAGGGACTCTGTCACCACTTTCTAACCCCCACTTTTAAAACTATAGTTCTGTCCATGGAGCCCCTGTGATTACAATGGTGTTGTTATATGCGAAATCCGCAGGCTCGTTTTTATAAAAAAAACTTTTATCTAACCTGTCACTCATGAGGATAAGGTGCCCAGGGCGTTTCTCCCGGTCTGAACATGCCGCCCGCCGCCGCCGTTGGTGCCCAGCTCCTCCTCTGATCCTTTCAGCGCCGCCTGAATGTGAAGAAATACGCCTCCGGCTCTCCCTCAGTCCCCCCTCCTTTTCTAAAATTTCGCGCGTGCGCACAGGCCTGTGCCTGATGCGCCCGTGCGGACTTTTCGATTCAGCCTCATTGAGCGAAGTGCGCATGCGCACTTCGCTCAACCTCCCGATAACGCGAACACTGCCGCACGCGCGGGATCTTCGAAAAGAAGGAGGGGGGACTGAGGGAGAGCCGGAAGCGTATTTCTTCACATTCAGGCGGCGCTAATTCAAGGCAGAGGAGGAGCTGGGCACCAACGGCGGCGGCGGGCGGCATGTTCAGACCGGGAGAAACGCCCTGGGCACCTTATCCTCATGACTGACAGGTTAGATAAAAGTTTTTTTTATCAAAACGAGCCTGTGGATTTCGCATATAACACCACCATTGAAATCACAGGGGCTCCATGGACAGAACTATAGTTTTAAAAGTGGGGGTTAGAAAGTGGTGACAGAGTCCCTTTAACCAGCAAGTAATTTTTTGACGGGAAATGACATCGGTGTCTCCCAAAAGATAATAAGACGATGTACAAGAGGCATTATTGTGGGAAAAAACATTTCTCAGCTTTTATTTACATTTGAGCAAAAAGTGTCCAGTCCAAAATTATTCCTCCCCTTCACAAACTGTCACAGTCTGTGAGAAAATCTAAAGTTCTATACCAGTCCAAATAGTCCAAGCTGTTCTAAAGCCTCCTAATTACCCTGATTAATTGGGAACAGCTGTTTTAAATCAACTCAACAGGTGAAAACCAGCAGCTCTCTGCAGTTGGTTTGTGGACAGTCACGGCTAAGACAAAGGAGCTCAGGGAGGACCTGCGGCTGCGCAGCATTGTGGCTGCTCTCAAGTCAGGAAAGGGCTACAAGGCCATTTCTAAATGTTTTCAAGTTCCAGTGGCTACAGTGCAAAGTATTATATAAAATTCAAGATGTTCCGCTCAGTGGAAAATCTCAGAGGACAGGGTCGGAAGCCAAAAGTGACACCTGTGCTGCCAGGAGGATAGTTAGAGAGGTGAAAAAGAACCAAGCATCACCACCAAGGCCGTCCTGGGGAATCTGGGCTCTGCTGGTGGCAATGTCTCAAGGCGGACAATCCGACGGACACTGCAGACCAAGGAGGACGCCACTTCTCCAGATAAGGCACAGAAAAGCTCGCTTGGCCTTTGCAAAAGCTCATCTGGACAAAGAAGACGACTTCTCTGTGGTCGGATGGAACAAAAATGTAATTGTTTGGTCACAATGATGTTTCCTTCATTTGGCGTAAAAAAAAGCAGAAAGCTTCAACCCAAAGAACACCATCCCCACTGTCACACATGGTGGTGGGAACCTAATGCTTTGGGGGTGTTTTTTAGCCAATGGACCAGGGAACCTAATCACAGTAAACGGCACCATGAAAAAGAGCAATACATGAGGATTCTCACCGACAACATCAGGCAGTCTGCAGAGAAACGTGGCCTTGGCCACCAGTGGACATTTCAGCAGGACATCAACCCAAAACACACAGCAAAAGTGGTGAAGAAATGGTCAGCAGACAACAGTAACGCTTTGGAGAGGCCCAGCCAGAGTCCAGACTGGAATCCAATGGAGAATCTGTGGAGGAGCTAAAGATCAGGGTGACGGCGAGAACCTGAACCTCTAACCTGAAAGCTGCTCTGCAATTATAGGAGGCGTCTGATCGCTGTAATGGCCAAGAAAGGCGTTTCTATTGATTATTGAGAAGGGGAGGAATTATTTTGGACTGGACACTTTTTGCTCAAATGTAAATAAAAGCTGAGAAATGTTTTTTCCCACAATAATGCCTCTTGTACATCGTCTTATTATCTTTTGGGAGACACCTATGTCATTTCCCGTCAAAAAATTACTTGCTGGTTGAATAAAAGTTACTTTAAGTCAAATTATGCCAGGGGTATGAATAATTATGGGCAGCACTGTACATATACACATAGGTATATATGTCCTATCTCTATAATATATATATATGTAGATAGAGGTTGTGCCTTTATTATTCCAACTAGTAGTTTACGAATGACGATCCCATCTGCGAGTTTCCTGTAGGGTGCGTGTCCCTGTCGTCATCCACTCAGTGCTGCCAATATCGGACTGTGCAGGGACACACCTGCAGCTGGAAACGCCTAGATGGATCTATAATCCCTAAATTTTAGTTGGAATAATAGAGCCCAAAATAAGAATAGATGCTCCAGAAATGATATTACATGGGGAATACAAATACTTACTAAAGGGGTTCTCCAAGACCAGGAACCCATAGTCGGGGTTGGTGCAGAGCGCTCCAGAAGCAGCACCGAGGACGTAGAGCCAGTAGCTCAGCGCTGGACCGGGACTCTCCTGAGAGGTCTTTCATTTTCTTTTGCACCATGACCTTTGGTTGCTGGGTCATGGAGTGTCCCTTTAATTAGTGATGACCCAGCCTCAGGATCGGTCATCGACATCAGATCGGCAGGGGTTCAACCCTCGATTAAATGTTGGAAGGGGCCACAGCACTGGGTTAAAGGCTGCGACCTCTTCCTTGACTGGTGACATTATCGGTCACATGACATACGGGCAGCTCAGTCCTAAATGAATGGGCCTGGGCTGCAATACCGACCACAGCCACTATACGAAGGAAGGCGCTGTGCTCGGGGTACTATTATCTCTGCGGAGATTAGGGTTTAGTTATACCCCCTCTTTTTTAAACATAGGTGCAATAAACTCTGCCACGACAAGAACAGCGCTGTTTCTTCTTCTTCAAAAAAAAAAAAAAAAGACTGTGAGCAAGTGATAGGCCCCTCCTCCCCCTAAACCCCACCCCCGAGGAAGCAGGTGCCAGACCAGACAGCGACAGTCTATTTTTCTTTTAATTTACATGCATAATATTCCAGATCCCAAACTTGATGCGTCCACGTGGTTTGTGCCTCGGAGCTGGTAAAGGAAAAATTGGCACAAAATATACGGCAGAACGCCTATCCGGGGAGCGACGGGCGCTCAGACCAAAACATTATAAAAAACGGCAAAAAATAATAATAAACAAGAGAACTTTAAATTTACAAACGACATAAATTAGGGGCCCCCGGCCGGAGCGGTCACAGTAGTCAGTGTGTAATACTGGAGGAGCCCCGCTCCACCCGGGGCGGCATTGTCCAGCGTCAGGGTCCTACGCCCCCCAACTCAAGCGTCACAGGATTATCCTCAGTGCCTCTGGGCCTCTGCGACCAGTCACTCGTACGTGTGCAAAAAAACACAACATCCCGGCCTCTATGGACACAGATAATGGAGCATGTACAGCAATGGAACAGCCGCGCCGCTCCAGTCACCGCTCGGGGTCCGGCTCGCAGTTCATGATCCGGATCTTCTCAGAACAGTGTTTTTTGTGTGCGGGCCAGTCTTTCTGTTGGCACTGGGTACCACAGTATCTTGCTAGTTGGCATCTACCACATATATTAAATTCACGTAACTGCAAAATAAAAAAATAAATACAAATTAAATTAAAATCCAATTGGGCTGCAATAACGGAGACGGCCATTAATAAGGTGGGGTCACTGTCTGTGCAGAAAAAACAGCTTACTAACATCACAACTCCGTTAAAAGGGCCAAACAAGAACTAGTCAAAACAAAAAAAAATTTTTTTTAGATTAGGTACTGCAGGGGAGGAGCAAGATAAGATTCTTATTTAAGCCCCGCCCTTGCAGAACCTTCAATAGTCATACAGCCTGATTTAGGTCCCAAGAATTAAAATCTTGTTTCTTCATTAATATTTATAACTGATATAAAAAACAGATGATAAAATGTATGATCTGATGGCTGGGGCCCCAACTGTTTACAAGAATGGGGGGCCCCCCAGAGACCCATGTGTGAATGGATTAGTAGTAACCACTGCTCCATTAACTTCTGCTTGAAAACAACTGGAAAAAAGCTAATGCACTGTGTATTGCCTAAATTAGTTACTGCAGGGGTGGAGCATGACAATAGGGATTTTTTGTAAACCCGCCCCCGCAGAACTCACAATAGCCATAATACAGTATAAATGTCAGAAGAATTTAAAGGGGATTTACCCATCACAATATTTATAACCCATGCACATGACACGTTATAAATATATGATCGCTGGGGGTCTGACTATTGAGGCGCCATTAAGAATAGGTGTCTCCAAGCACCATCTTGGGGGAACCTGGGGACCCCTGTCCTTTCTTTAGCAGGGATCCCCACTGAATAAGAGACACGCTCCTCCTATTCGGGGGCCCTGTACATACCTGCTTCTCCATCATGGTGCATGGGGGGTAGTGACATTCGTAGTAAGTGCAGGAATTCTCCTCTTCCCGGACGACCTCTCCATTGGCGTTGTAGCAGCGGGTGACGTTCAGCAGTGGAAACAAGTCCTCGATTGGGTCAGTGGGGAGCTGCTGTATCGCCAGCCAATAGAGGGACTGCTCCCTAAAAGAGAATTCACACCCCGTCAGCAACACTGCATTCTCAGGCAGGATTTCCAAAACTTTAACCCCTTCCCGGCCAGGTCTTTAAAGATAGCACCGCAAACAACATAACCACCGGGGATCTGCTGTTTAAGGCTCCATTCACACGTCCGTGGTGTGTTGCGGACCTGCAAATTGCGGATCCGCAACACACACGCCCAGCACCCCTATAGAAATGCCTATTCTTGTCCGCAAGCTGCGGACAAGAATAGGACATGTTCTATCTTTTGCGGAGCTGCGGACCTGAAGAGCGGGGCCGCGCTCCGCAAATGCTGATGCTGACAGCACACTGTGTGCTGTCCGCATCCATTCCGTCCCCATAGAAAATGAATGGGTCCGCACCCGTTCCGCAAAATTGTGGAACGAATGAGGACGTGTGAATGAAGCCTCACACCGCAAACATTTCACCCCTCAGATCCTGTGGTCAATTGTGACCGCGGCATCTGAGAGCTTTTCCCTCGAGTGCCGTGTTCCCAAGGACTGTACGTCTTCCCCGCACTACGTTTGTTTATTGTGGTAGCCTCAGTCTCTAAAGTGTTCAAGGCTACCATAGCAATAGCTTCTATGCATTGTGCAAGCATGTAATATATGTATGCAGTGACTATTCCAGCAGAATAGCGAGTGCAGCTCTGGAGTATAATACAGGATGTAACTCAGGATCAGTACAGGATAAGTAATGTATGTACACAGTGACTGCACCAGCAGAATAGTGAGTGCAGCTCTGGAGTACAATACAGGATGTAACTCAGGATCAGTACAGGATAAGTAATGTATGTACACAGTGTCTGCACCAGCAGAATAGTGAGTGCAGCTCTGGAGTATAATACAGGCTGTAACTCAGGATCAGTACAGGATAAGTAATGTATGTACACAGTGACTGCACCAGCAGAACAGTGAGTGCAGCTCTGGAGTATAATACAGAATGTAACTCAGGGTCAGTACAGGATAAGTAATGTAATGTACACAGTGACTGCACCAGCAGAATAGTGAGTGCAGCTCTGGAGTATAATACAGAATGTAACTCAGGGTCAGTACAGGATAAGTAATGTAATGTACACAGTGACTGCACCAGTAGAATAGTGAGTGCAGCTCTGGAGTATAATACAGGATGTAACTCAGGATCAGTACAGGATAAGTAATGTATGTACACAGTGACTGCACCAGCAGAAGAGTGAGTGCAGCTCTGCAGTATAATACAGGATGTAACTCAGGGTCAGTACAGGATAAGTAATGTATGTACACAGTGACTGCACCAGCAGAATAGTGAGTGCAGCTCTGGAGTATAATACAGGATGTAACTCAGGATCAGTACAGGATAAGTAATGTATGTACACAGTGACTGCACCAGCAGAATAGAGAGTGCAGCTCTGGAGTATAATACAGGATGTAACTCAGGATCAGTACAGGATAAGTAATGTATGTACACAGTGACTGCACCAGCAGAATAGAGAGTGCAGCTCTGGAGTATAATACAAGCTGCAGAGGGCTCTGTCACTGTCTGGTCCCTGGACTCTTCCCCCTATGGGGCTGGAGGTTCTACAGGGAATTGCTGGCACCATACATACACCGACTGCGGCACCAGCTATAGCTTTGCTTCCAGTCTCTTGTCTGCAATCTGCATCTCTCTGGCAGTTGCAAAACTACAACTGCAGACGGTCAGTGTATGCTAGGAGTTGGATTCAGCAGCAGCGCCCTACATTCAGTGGGGTACATCATGCAGTCATTACCTCTGCTTGCTTGACACTTCTTCCACCTCCGGTTTCCAGCCCCAGGGCGCCAGCTGCAGATTGTCCAGTCTGTTATCCACCGTGATGCCGTTGAGGTGCAGGACCTGGAAGCCGGGAGCGATCCCTCCTTTATGCCTCTGCCTAAAAAACAGGAGGAGAAGGTTAAAATCTGATGACAGGGGGAATAAAGTAACCCCAGAAGTACCAACATATCCCGGTACTTACCATAATAATTCATGGAGCAGACGCCCGGACCCCCTGCCTTTGTGCTTGTCAAAAGCGTAGGCGAAGATCTTCGCACCGTTCCCGTCAGCGTCCACCTCCATCCGAGCCTGGGGGAGGGGAAAGGAAGGGCAAAATTAGCCGAGTGTTAGAGTGCAGAAGCTCAATGCAACCCCTGCTGGTGAAACGTGGTATTACAGGGCACCCATTACAATGACTGAGCGGCAGCCGCTGCCCATGGAGGTGGCACCTAGAGGTTCATAACTTAAAGGGGTATTCAGCTAGTGGGGTTCCTACAGCTCAGACCCAACCACCGATCTGATAGTGTGTGGATATGGGATATTTTTTTACCTACTGGAATACCCTTTTAAATGACTACAATAAAACTGCTTACTTCAAATGAATAGTTGTCCACCAGCGGGATGTCCTGCTCATCGATTAACGTATACTTTATCTGCAAATAGGGAAAAATAAATAAAAAAATATTACAGTTAAAATCTAGTCACCGGATACCGCAAATTCCCGCCACTTTTTGATTGTCTCTGCTACCTGTCAGTGAATGGAAACATCAATTGATATAATGGATCAGTCAAGGCTGGATACAATTGTGACAGATGCTCCGCCGTGCCAATTACTGGGTCTGTGAAGGTTTTCAGCCGCTGGAGGCAAACAAGAACGCCCCCCACTCACTGACAGCAAGCAGTGATCTTGAAAAGGATGAGGAATTTGAATATAAAGCGTATCAGAATGCTGCAGTTGGTGTCATGCACTAATGACTAAGGTCCTTAGATGCTGTCAGCTTTGGGTACAGGCACACCCAACATGGGAACAACCTGCGGGGCTTACACAATCTCAAACCTAGCACCACCCAGGGTAACGAGAGGTTAATGAGGCACGAGGAAGGCAGCCAAATCATTAGCCAACCCTTCACGATGGGAGTTGTAGTTCGGGAGCCAATTATACCCCACGGCTCCTAGTACCCGGCCCTGCAGGGCACCTAGCAACTGAATACACGCTAGTTATCAGCCACTAGGACAGGGTCATGGCCTACAGTGATATATATCACTAACCAGACAGACGGGGGCGACAGAGCATCCCAAATTCAGATAGGTGTAGACTTACTAGTTACTCCCCCTCTATTTCCCCTCCCCTCAACAATAACATGCACAGAAAGGTAATTCGTGGTGATCAGTGCGCCCCCTGGTGGAGGAGTAAATACATTAATGTTAATGCAGTACTCGAGTTGACCACCAGCCTATGCACATTTCCAGTCAGTGCAGGGCGCCACCAAGTGGTGGGTTGAGGTGACAGGCGTCAAAAAAGGCGACATACCCAACTCAAGCCGCTCAGGGGGTGGAGCAAGCTAGACCCCTCCCACCAGCGGGTGTGTCCACACAAGGCGAACGTAACAACGTGTTTAACCTGCCGATTCTACCTCAATAAACCGACAGGTGGGCGACTGACCGTGAGGCGCTCCGACCCCGGCTCTCACCTTGCCGGCCACCCGACCGAGTCGCACGATGCCAAGCTTGAAGTCAGTCATGGTCGGTGTGGTAGGAGGGAGTGACACCAC